>NC_073228.2:133394772-133697803 GCF_029281585.2 Gorilla gorilla gorilla
ATCATAACTGTATTATACAGTTTTAACCCTCTGTCTCACAATTGGATGACTTTTAAAACATGTCACTATGTGAAATGAAACTTGTTTATGTAAGTAATGCTTCATTTTTCTCTAACTTATTCTTCAAGGGCTTTTAAAATATATAGTAGAAGACTTTAAGAATATTTTATATATTAATTTGATGCTTCTTGCATTTGTCTCTTGCATTTGTCTTAATATATTATATGAATTACTTTATTAAATAATGACTGTCAAAAATTTGGACTGTGTCATGTATGCAATTAAAAACTGTATTGCTCTTTCTGTACATGCTGTACATTTAAGTGACCCCATGGGTCTCCCAAAGTGAGCCTTTAACATTCCAAAATTTTTACTGTGCATCTGTTGCTGGCGTCTAGCCTCCCACCCACACAGATTAAGACTAACTAAATGAAGTTTATGTTAGTGCAATAAAGTACATAAAGATGAAGTAATAAAATGGGAAGATAGTTACCTTGCTAGTGGGGTTGCTAAGTTAGTTTCACTAGAAGACTGTATGCATGTTTGTTAACAAAAACAGAATGTATGAATGGAAGAATCTAAAAGTATTTTTTCAAATGATATTTCTTACATATCTTTTTGTGTTATATATTCCAGATGGGATTTATACAGCTCAATGAGGACTTCATATTTATTGAGCCACTCAATGATACAATGGCCATAACAGGTCACCCACACCGTGTATATAGGCAGAAAAGGTCCATGGAGGAAAAGGTCACAGAGAAGTCAGCTCTTCACAGTCATTACTGTGGTATCATTTCAGGTAAATGCCTTCTCCTGAAAGAGTTTTAAGTAAATATTCAATGTGAGATGACTACTTTAAAAAAACTCTCTCGTCTATTTACTAGCTTTACTTATTTATTTTTAATGTAGAATCTTTTAATTAGTAACAATTAAATGTATCAATTATAGGATTATCTTTTAGTTTTTTATGAAGCACTACATTTTAATATCAAAAAGTAGAACTCAAAAGGACTTTAGAGATGAACATATAATATATCCTATACTTTTCTTGAATTGTAAAGTGTTCCTCATGGGATACTGTTCACTTTACTGGAATAGAAATGACACAGATAATTCCAGATACCCTGAAACTGAATACTGTGAGCTCATAGCCTTAATTTAGTCCACCTCTGTGAAAGCATCATAGATATCTCTTGGACTAGAAGCATCCTCATCTTCTCTTTCTTTCTTTTCCTTTATTTTCTTTTTCCCATCTAAAATCATTTTGGAGGTTAAAATTAGCTGCAGAATACGAAGAAGAGTAAAGATTTATACATTCGAATTTTGTTCTCAGTATTCAAATCCCTTAAGTCTGGAACTTTTCAGAGGCTCATAAACATTCCCAACCATCAAATCCTTGGCTCTTTTTGTCTGCCAGTTCTTTACAGGAACAAAATGAGGGTGACTGTTTCATGTACTTTCTTACTTCCCTTAGGCAGAGATCTTGGTGTTTGCAAGTATGGTGAGGAAAATGAATGAATTCTGTTGCATAAGTAGGATCTGAAAGTCATAGCTAATATTCAGAAAAAAATTAAAAGTTTTCCTAGGAAAAATTTTTAGACATGGAATCCAGACATCTCAGGGTATTTACTGATCTAAGAAATATTTCCAGTTAGAATCTGAGGAAATATAAATTTATTGAAAAATTTTCAGTGTAAGGACTTTAAAATTTGACTTGCAGATTTTAATTGTCAATGTAGCTTGTATCAAGATATCAATTCTAAAATTGATTATGATATTTGAGGCCAGATTATATATGTGCATGGTGACAATAAATCACATTTGTAGAGACCAAAGGATGTCTATATCATCGATTGCCTAGGGTGTTCAGATTCAGAAAAATATTATAATATATTTCTATTTAGAATATATTTTTATCTCAAATTAATCTGTTACTTCTATTTTCTTTTGTAAAAAGTCATGATGTCAGTCTGTACAAGAATCATCATCAAAAGCAGTTGAGTCTCTCTCCACGTCACAGTATTCCATGTCCACAAAATCAAGCCAGTTTAAATAAGACATATCCCTCTTCTCTATTACAAACACTGTAGATATAAAGGAGAAAAAGTCAGCTGAACAAAAAGTGTAGCATTATGAACAAGCAAAAGAAAAGCTTCTGTATTGGGAAATGATAAAAACGACAGCTATAGTTTGGATTTAGTCCATTTAAGGAGATTGCTTTGTACGAGTTATACTGAAAATCTGCACTGTGTAACTTTTGAATAATTGTTAAGTTCCAGCTGTTCTAATTACTCATGTACTCTGATGACACAAAGCAGGCTTTGTATGCCATTATGCATAGAGAAAAGGTTTCTAGAAAATTCTGAATTATATAGGTTAATAAAGGATAAATACAGAGTTCATGTTTGGCAAATGTGCATAAAGTTTCTGAGATATATATATATATATATATATATATATATATATATATATATATATATATATAGTAGGCATGATTGTTACATGTAAATGTTGACCTACTTGGGCCAAGAACTTGCATGTAAGGAGTGCTAAGCTATCATCAGCTAAATGATTTACTGAGCTTACCTATTTTCAGATGCTTTTTGAGGGCTCAGAATTTTAAAAATCATTTAAAAATTAGGAATCTGTGAAATAAAATATTTATTTACTGGTACTGGCATGTCCAATTGTAGCCTTTCTCTTCTTACTTCAGGCTGTTACAGTAACAAATTAATAACATGGTCCAAATTTTGATAATGTTGCAGTATTTGACTCTGGAAAATGAGATTATTAAGTTTGCTTGTCTTCAACTTGGTCTTTGTACTCTCTTAGTGTTTTCAAGGTTTTAGGTAGATTATGTTTATATGTATTGCTTACATGAATATTTTTTTCCAAACAGGGATTTTCCTGTTTTAAAATGACTTTGTTGTGTTATTGTACTAGAACATAATGTAAAGGAGGGGAAAGCACATGAGTTTTAGAGTCAGAGGCCTCAGGTTCAAGGCCCAGCTTTAGTCTCACTCCAGCCTAGGTAATCTTGAGCAATTCCTGTAACTTTTGAAACTTAGCTTTTTTGTTTGTAATGTAAGCACAACCAGTCACCTTACAGGAATGTGGAGATAAATGACACAATTTCTATTCTCAAGAGGTGAAGAATATATTATTTTAACAAACTGGTAACTCAGCAATTACACCATAGTGTGATAACTACAATAGACTTAGCATACAAGATCCCAAGCTCCTGAAAATGGACAATTGAGTCTCAAAGATCAAGTAAAACTTATTAAGACTAGAGGGAGAAAAGGGAACAGAGTCCAGGTTGAGATAATGGACTTCGGGATCAGACTGCCTGTGTTCATATCCCTATCTCTCTGTGATCTTGGGAAGTTTACTTTCTCTCTCAAAAGATTCACTTACCATATACAAAATGGGAATAGTGATACTTCAACCTCAAGACTGTCCTCAGAATTAAGTGACATTATGTATTAAAAATGAGAAACATGAAGTTTTTAGTGCATGCTGTTACATGTTAATGGGTCAAGAACATTTCAGGCAGAAGGAATAACACATGAAAAAGTATAAAGGCATGAGAAGGCATCGAGGGAGCGGAAACCAAGTTTCTGTACTTGATAAGACACAGCCCTGGAAAAGTGGTCATGGACCAGAAACTGAAGGGACTTGAGTGCCCTGGTAAGGACTTTATCTTCAAGTGACATTATCAGTTTGTATTAACATTTTAGTATAAACGCATGAGTATGTCTAAGACTCAGTAGGAAAAGAGAAGAGATTTACGGAGCTGAAGACAAAGGTTTAGGCAGGATGTAGAGATCATCTATCTCCATTCTTCGAGCTGACTTAACCAGGCCACTACTGAACTAGTTCCCATACTCCAACTATAAGTATTGTGGAGATTATTGTCAATCTGTGGAGGGCATTAGAGAGAACACACACTGAGCACTGGTGAATAATTCTACATTTCTTCTCTGACTGGAAGTGTACGGTATCAACTGTGTTGTTTTTATACATGCATTTGGATACAACATGGTCTAAAAATTTAGGAGATGAAGAATGAGCTCTGCATAGTTTTACATAACAAAAACATCAAAGAGAGCAACTTAATAAAAAGATTACTTCAATATGCATGATTTTCACAGACAATGGATAACTTATATGGCAGAGTCAGCTGTGAAGTTGAGATTCTTTAGAAACCTAGAATCTTCCAGGTAGCCTATTTAAATGAAAATAAGGACACAGGAAACTGACAGATTGGGGCCAACACAGCTGTCACCAGCTGGGACACTGAGGGAAATATACTTTTCTAACTCTCTCTTACCTGATCTATCTACCACTCTTGGTACAGATAAAAAGCCTCTCATTTTATAAACTATCCCCCTCATTTTATAAACTATCCTCCTTTTACATTTCTTACATCTCCATCTGTGTCTCTTCTATGGGAATGTCTTCTTCCATCTGTTTACCCCTGAATACAGGCATTTCTCAGGACTTCCTTTTTTTTTCTACTTCCTATTCCACCTACTTTCCCAGGTTGATATAATCCGAAGCCAATGTGGGTTCAGCTTTACATTGATTAATTCCAAAGTGTCTCCATTTCAATTTTTCTCCTGACTTCCATATATATGTAATAGTAACTTCTATTCAGATGTCATCAAGCATCTCAGATTTAATAAATCTGAAACTGAACCCATCATCTCTCCTCCCAAAGGCCTCTTCCAATATCCTCGACTATTTATCTAGTCACTTGAAAATTAAAAATAAACCCCCCAACCAAAACACAAGTAACAACTAAAAAAAAAAAAAGTATTAATCTAACCTTCTGCCTTTGTTCCTCTAAGTCTGATTGAGTTTACTCATGATGCTGTCTACCTCCTAATATTTTGCCTGTCATCTCTTTCTACCACTTCTGTGTTATTATTATAATAAGAACATTTATTTAGCCAGTCATAGTGGTGTACCTATAGTCCTAGCTACTTGGGAGCCTGAGGTGGGAGGATCCTCTGTGCCCAGGAGTTTGAGGCTGCAGTGAGCCATGATCACACCACTGTACTCCAGCTTGGGTGACAGAGTGAGACCCGATCTCATCTCTAAAAGAAAAAAAAAGAAAACACATTTCTATAAAATGTACCATGTGCCAGTTCATGTAGTTATGTTACATGTGTTATTTTATTTTTATGTTTTCTATAATCCTTTGAGGTAGATAGTATTTGTATCCTCATTTCTTATTATTTTTAAATTTTTTTGTGGGTACATAGTAGGTGTATATATTTGTCAGGCACATGAAATGTCTTCATATAGGCATGCATTGTGAAACAAGCACATGATGGCAAATGGGGTATCCATCCCCTCAACCACTTATGCATTGAGATACAAATAATCTAATTAAATTCTTTAAGTTATTTAAACATATACAATTAAGTTATTATTGACTATAGTTAACCTATTGTGCTATCAAATAGTAGGTCTTATTCATCTTTTCTAACTTTTTTGTACCCATTAACCATCCCCACCTCCCCTCAAACTCCTCACTACCTTTCCGAGCCTCTGCTAACCATCCTTCTACTGTTTATGTCCATGAGTTCAATAGTTTTGATTTTTAGATCCCACAAATAAGTGAGATCATCCCATGTTTGTCTTTTTGTGCCTGGCGTCTTTCACTTAACATAATGATCTCCAGTTCCATCCATGTTGCTACAAATGACTGTATCTCATTCTTTTTGTGGCTGAATAATATTTCATTGTGTATAAGTACCACATTTTCTTTATCAGTTCATCTGCTGATGGACACTTAGATTGCTCCCAAATCTTAGCTATTGTAAACGGTGCTGCAACAAACATAGAAGTGCAGATATCTCTTAGATACACTGATTTCCTTTCTTTTGGGTATAAACCCAGCAGTGGGATTGCTGGATCATATGGTAGCTCTCTTTTTAATGTTTGAGGAACCTTCAAACTGTTCTCCATAGTGGTTTTACTAATTTACATTCCCACTAACAGTGTACAAGGGTTCCCTTTTCTTCACATCCTTGCCAGTATTTGTTGTTGCCTGTCTTTTGAATAAAAGCCATTTTAACTGGGGTGAGATGATATCTCATTGTAGTTTTGATGTGCATTTCTCTGGTGACCAGTGATGTTGAGCACCTTTTCTTGTGCCTATTTGCCATTTGTATGTCTTCTTTTGAGAAATGTCTATTCAAATATTTTGCCTATTTTTTGATTGGATTATGAGATTTTTTCCTACAGAGTTGTTTGAGCTACTTACATATTCTAGTTATTAAATCTTTGTCAGATGGATAGTTTCCAAATATTTTCTCCCATTCTGTGTGTTGTCTCCACTTTGTTAATTGTATCCTTTGCCATGCAGAAGCTTTTTAACTTGATGTGATCCCATTTGTTCATTTTTTGCTTTAGATGCCTGTGCTTGTAGTGTATTACTCAAGAAATCTTTGCTGAGACCAATGTCCTGGAGATTTTCCCCAAAGTTTTCTTGTAATAGTTTCATAGTTTGAGGTCTTAGATTTAAATCTTTAATCCATTTTGATTTGATTTTTGTATATGGTGAGAGATAGGGATAAAGTTTCATTCTTTTGCAAATGGATATTCAGTTTTCCCAGTACCATTTATCGACAAGACTATCTTTTCCCCGGTGTATGTTCTTGGCACCTTTTTCAAAAAAGAGTTCACTGTAGGTATGTGGATTTGTTTCTTTGTTTTCTGTTATATTCCATTGGTCTATGTGCCTGTTTTTATGCCACTACCGTGCTGTTTTGGTTACTATAGCTCTGTAGTACAGTTTGAAGTCAGGTAATGTGATTCCCCCAGTTTTGTTCTTTTTGCCGAGGATAGCTTTGTCTGTTTGGGGTCTTTTAGTGATTCCATATAAGTTTTAGGACTGTTTTTTTTTTTCTAATTCTGTGAAGAATGTCATTGGTGTTTTGATAGGGATTGTATTGAATCTGTAGATTGCTTTGAGTAGTATGGACATTTTAGCAATATTGATTCTTCCAACCCATGAACATGGAATATCTTTCTACTTTTTGGTATCTTCTTCAATTTCCCTCATCAGTGTTTTATAGTTTTCATTATAGAGGTCTTTCACTTCTTTGGTTAATTCCTAGGTATTTAATTTTATGTGTGGCTATTGTAAATGGGGTTATATTTTTAAATTTCTTTTTCACATTGTTCACTGTTGGCATATAGAAATGCTAATTATTTTTGCATGTTGATTTTGTATTCTGCAACTTTACTGAATTTATCTGTTTTAATAGTTTTCTTGTGGAGTCATTAGGTTTTTCCAAATATAGGATTACATTATCAGCAAACAAGGATAATTTGACTTCTTCCTTTCCAATTTAGATGCCCTTTATATTTTTCTCTTGACTGATTGTTCTAGCTAGGACTTACAGTAATATATTGAATAACAGTGGAGAGAGTGGGCATCCTTGTAGTGTTACAGATTTTAGAGAAAAGTCTTTCTGTTTTTCCCTTTAGTATGATACTAGCTGTAGGCCTGTGGTGTATGATTTTTATTATGTTGATGTATGTTCCTTCTGTCCCCAGTTTTTTGACAGTTTTTATACTGAAGAGATGTTGAATTTTATGAAATGCTTTTTCAGCATCAATTGACATGATCATATGGTTTTATCCTTCATTCTATTTATAAGATGTATCATGTCAACTGATTTGCAAATGTTGAACCATCCTTGCATCCCAGGGATATTTTCCAATTTGTCATGATGAATGAACTTTCTAATGTATTGTTGCATTCAGTTTGCTAGTATTTTATTGAGGATTTTTGCATCAGTATTCATCAGAAATATTAGCCTGTAGTTTTTTTTAATTTATGTGTCTTTTTTTCTTTTTCTTTTTCTTTTTGTATCAGAGTAATACTGGCTTCCTAGAATGACTTTGCAAGTATTCCTTCCTCTTATATATTTTTTGGAATAGTTTGACTAGGATGGGTATTAGTTCTTCCTTAAATGTTTGACAGAATTCAGCAGTGAAGCCATAGGGTCCTGGACTTGAGTTTACAGGAAGACATTTTATTATGGCTTCAATCTTGTTACTTGCTATCTGTTCAGATTTTTGATTTCTTCCTGTTTCAATCTTTGTAGGTTGTATATATCTAGGAATTTGTCCATTTCTTCTACATTTTCCAACTTATTGGCATATAGTTGCTTATCGTGGCTACTAATGATCCTTTGAATTTCTGCAGTATTGATTGTAATGTCTTCTTTTTCATTTCTGATTTTATTTATTTGGACCTTCTCTCTTTTACTCTTAGTCTGGCTAAGGGTTTATCAATTTTGTTTAACTTTTCAAATAAAGCAACCTTCTGTTTTATTGGTTTTTTGTATTTTTTATTTCAATTTCATTTATTTCTGCTTTGATCTTTATTACTTCTTTTATTCTAGGTTTGAGTTTGGTTTGCTCTTGCTATTCTAGTTCTTGTTAGGTTTTTTTGAGATTTTTCCTTTTTTTTTTTTTTTTTGATGTAGGCACTTATAAACTTCCCCCTGAGTACTGCTTTGGCTGAATCCCAAAGGTTTTGTTATGCTTTGTTTCCATTATCTTTGTTTCAAGAAATTTTCCAATTTCCTTCTCACTTTCTTCATTGACCCACTGGTCTTTCAGGAGCATATTGTTTAATTTCCGTGTATTTGCATAATTTCCAAAATTCCCTCTTGTTATCAATTTCTAGTTTTATTCCATTTTGGTTAGAGAAGATGCCTGATATTATATTACTTCAATTTTTAGGATGGTTTAATGCTTGTTTTATGATGTAGCATATGGTCTTTCCTTAAGAATGATCCACATGCTGAGGAAAAGAATGGTATTCTGCAGCTCTTGGTTAAAATGTTCTATAAATCTTTATTAGAGTCATTTGGCCTATAGTGCAGATTAAATCTGATATTTCTTGGTTGATTTTCTGTCTGGAAGATGTGCCCAGTGCTTAAAGTGGGGTGTTGAAGTCTCCAGCTATTATTGTATTGTGGCCTATTCTCTCTCAATAGCTCTAATAATATTTTCTTTCTTTATATGGGTGCTCCAGTGTTGGTTGCATATATATTTAAAATTGTTATATCCTCTTGTTGAATGGACTCCTTTATCATTATATAGTGACCTTCTTTGTCTCTTACAGTTTTTGTCTTGAAATCTACTTTGTCTGATATAAATATAGCAACTCCTGCTCTTTTTTGGTTTTTATTGGCCTGGAATATCTCTTTCCATTCTTTTATTTTCAGTCTATATGTCTCTTTATAGGTGAAGTGTGTTTCCTGTAGGCAACAGATCAATGGGTCTTATTTTTTCATCTATTTAGCCACTTTATGTCTTTTGATTAGATAGTTTAGTTCATTTACATTTAATGTTATTATTGATAAGTAAGGACTTTACTCCTGCCATTTTGTTATTTGTTTTCTGGTTGTTTTGTTTTCGTATCTTCCTTGTTTCTTTTCTTCTTGTATTCCTCTAGCAAAGGTGATTTTCTCTGATGATATGATTTAGTTTCTTGCTTTTTATTCTCTGTGTATTCACCATATGTTTTTGGGTTTGAGGTTACCATGAGGTTGCAAATACTATCTTATAAACCATTATTTTAACCTGATAACATCTTAACAGTATTTCCATAAACAAACAAGCAAAAAGAAATCCAACAAAAACTCTCTGCCTTAACTTCGTACCCCAACTTTTTAAACTTTTTTTGTTTCTATATATATCTTTGTACTGACTATGTCTTGAAAAGTTTTTATAGTTATTAGTTTTGATTGTGTCATTGTTTAGTCTTTTTACTTAGGATAAAAGTAGTTTGCACACCACAGTAACAGTGTTATAATATTCTGTGTTTTTCTGTGTACTTACTATTACCAGTGAGTTTTGTACCTTCACATGATTATGTATTACTCATTAATGTCCTTTTCTTTCTGAATGAAGTACCTCCTTAAGCATTTTTTGTAGGACAGGTCTGGTATTGCTGAAATCCCTCAGTTTTTGTTTGTCTGGGAAAGTCTTTATTTTTCCTTCATGTTAGAAGGGTGTTTTTGCCAGATATACTATTCAAGGGGAAATTTTTTTTACTTCAGCACAGTACATGACACACCACTCTCTCCTGGCTTGTAAGTTTTCCACTGCTGCCAGTGTATTGGAGCTCAGTTCTATGTTTTTTGTTTCTTTTCTCTTGCTGGTTTTAGGATTCTTTCCTTATCCTTAACATTTGAGATTTTGATTATTAAATGCCTTGAGGTAGTCTTCTTTGAATTAAATCTGCTTGGTGTTCTATAACCTTTTTGTATTTGGATATCGGTATCTTTTTCTAGGTTTGGGAAGTTATCTGTTATTTCTTTGTAAAAACTTTCTACCTTTATCTCTTTTTCTACCTCTTCTTTAAGGCCAATAACTCTTATATTTGCCCTTTTGAGGCAATTTTCTAGATCCTGTAGGTTTGCTTCATTGTTTTTTATTCTTTTTTGTTTTGTCTCTTCTGTGTGTTTTCAAATAGCCTGTCTTCAAGGTCACTAATTCTTTCTTTTGTTTGTTCAATTCTGCTATTAAAAGACTGTGATTCACTCTTCAATATGCTAATTGCATTTTTCAACTCCAGAATTCCTGCTTGAGTCTTCTTAATTATTTCAAGTTCACTTGGTGTTCTATCCCTCTGTGGCTCTGCTGGTACCTGAAGCCAGTAAGTCTCAAAGGTTCACCCAAAGTCCTCGATGTAGTACCTGGGTGTCACTGCTGGTTATTCAGTGCTTTTCAGTTAGTAGGTGGCAAATACTGCCAGGACTAGGTTCCTTTCTTCAAGACAGTGGGTTCCCTTCTGGCCCAGGGGATGTCTGGAAATGTCTTTTGGGAGCTAGGAGCTGGAATGGAGGCCTCACAACTCTAACTGGCACCCTATCCTGTGTGGTTGTGCTCATATTCTAGATGTAAGACAAAGTCTTCCGCACGTTTCCCTCTCCCCTCCTCAAGCACAAGGAAGGAGTCTCTTTGGAGCCACCAGCTATGCAGCCTGAGGTTAGGGGAGGGGTGATGCCAGAACTCCCTTGGCCATCCTAGCTGGTGTCTCAGTATATTGTGTGTACCTCCTAGTCCACTGTCTCTAGGACTTGCCTAAGAGTTGCAGTCCTTATGGCCTAGCCTGCCTTTCAAGTTTTCTTGGAGGCTCAGAGTACTGTAGCCTCAGTATCAAGGTTTATAGGCACTCATTTTCTTACCAGTGGGATTGAGGATTCCCCTCTGGCTAAGGCTGGTTTAAATGCTCTCTCTATGGTGGGTGTCAGCTGAGTTTGATCTGGTTTTCCTTTCTGCTCTAACAGGACAGCACTGAGGTCACTGCCTTGCAATTGCTGTATTCTCCCTCTCTCAGCACCCAGAGATGCTCTCTGCACCACTCTACAACTGCTGGGGTGGCAGAGGGGTGGTATCAGCAATTCAGCACTGATTTTCTGTCTTCAGTGCCTTTTTCAGTGATATGAAGTTAAAACCAGGTATTATGAGTGCTCACATGATTTTCAGTTTTTTATGAAGGTATTTTTTTTCTCTGTAGATGGTTAACTTGGTGTCCTTGCAGTGAGGACAATTGGTGGAGCTTTCTATTCCACCATCTTGCTCTGCCCTCCCTATTCTCATTTTATAGGAAAAAAAAAAAGAGACAGGAAGCTGAAAGATTTTTAAAAAATACACAAGGGATGATGTGATTCCCACTATGCCATTTTGCATACCAGGAGACCCTGGACCCTTGACTCTACAGCCAATTTATATATTGCTTGGATTACTGCAGTTTATTGCCTTCTCTGTGTCTTCTTGATTTCCGTCTAACCCTCTCATAATCTAGTTTCCAATTTTTCTAAAAGGTGCATTTGATAATATTCTTTTCTGGGATTCTTCACAACTTCAGAGTAAAATTCATACTCTTCAGCTAGGCACACAACAACCTGAATATGGTAAGTAGATTAAGTGCACCAAAATCGCCTGGGGATCAAAGTTAAAATGAAGATTTCTGGACCTCATCCAGATGCACTAAGTCAGAGTTACTGAGGCCGGGACCCAAGAGAATCAGCATTTTAAACATGGCCCCCAAAATGTGATTTTTGTGCATATTTAGAGAAACATCGGAGTTTATAGAGATCTTTCATTTCTATCCCTATGTACCATACTCCTTCCTGCCTCTAAGTCTCCTGGTTTTCTTCAAAACTTTCTCTTCTTTTCCTTTAACCTTCTCATCCTCCAAGACTTAGTGCCTTAGGGAAGTCCTTCTGAATCCCCCTGGATGCTACTTTCCCTAAGCCTTTCCAAGCTATTGCTTTGTAGTGCTACCATTGCATTTTGTGCATGTGGTGTTACACACTAGGGAGCCTAGTAAAATGCTGGATGTAAAGTTTCTTCACGTTAATTCCATAAATATTATTTACTGCATGCCATACCCTGGACACATAAATATGAGTAAAAGTCAGCCTGTAAAGACAAAAATATGGGAAGACACAATCTTCTTTGTGAAACCTAAGAGAGTAAGATGACATTTCAATGATAGGAAAGATAAACAATGTTTGTAAACACCTTGAGGAAGAATTTGTTTCCACTAATTATTATTATTTGGACAATAATTATTCAGAGTCTTACTCTGTTAAGAGTTGAGATAAATACATTTTTTCCACCAGATATTTTACTATCCAGTTGTATGTATTTGGACGAGTCATTTCTCTGCCAATTGGAGTAGATACCCATGATTCTGAGATTCATTTACATGATTTCTAATGAGTCTAAAGTTGTAAAATTGTTGTATTTTATTATCTCATTTTCTAAATCTGCATGGTTTTCTCTTATCTGCTGAAGCTCATGGCTCAGGACCCTAAGTCTCAGCTCTGAATGAGAGCTCACCTTTTTTCTATCTCCTGTGATGCCAGCTCCATGCCCTAATTTGTCTCTTCTCTGAACTCCATGAGGTTATCCCAGTGATACTGTGAATGAGATGGTCACTATAGTGATATATTTTATATGCTTATAGCTTTCTATTTTATAGCCTTCTAGAATGGAATCCAGTTTTCTCTTTTACAAAGGAAAACATCTTTGAAAGAAGAGATTTTCATGTGGGCTGTGGCATTATTAGATTGCTTAAATATTACAGTAACAAAATAGTTGCTGTAGGAATTTTCTTGAGTTCTGACTATCAAAAAATAGTTTTAATATGACCAGTGATTATTTACTCTAGGTTTTAGTAAATTTTATTTGATAAACAAAATGTAATAGTTTGTTAAAAGCAAAATTTTTACCGAGAGCACAGAGTATACATCTAGATGTACCTTTAAACCCATGTAAGTGTGCATGTTCCCATTTAGAGATCAAATAAATATGAAGATTCATTTCCATATTAAAAATGTCATCCTAGTAGCTAACGTATTTCACATTTAATATATGAATTAGACATTGCAATAAGCAAGTTACATATACACACTCACACATTCCTATTCATATACAATTTTTATCTATACAACAAATAAGTAGGAAAGTAAGTTTTTGTCCCACAGTCCCAAAGCTAGTAAGTAGCAAATCCAAGATTTTTTTCTATGCATTTTGACCCCAAAGAATTGGTTTAACATCCCCCAGAAATGTTATCTTCCAATGTCCACCTAAGCTCTCTATACTTCGTCTAGCTTCTAGCCTATAGGATGAAGGAAGGAAAGTAGGAGCAAGCAATTTTCTTTAAAGGGTGACCCAAAAGTTTTACATACTAGCTCTGTTCAAATTCCATGTTTTACTACTCAGTCACATAATTACACTCAGTTGAACAGTAGACTGAGAAATGTGTGCATAGCCACACATCTATCCGAAAAGCGGTGGTTGAGTGGGGATGTGGTTAAGGAGTTTTTTATTACTAAAAGTAAGAAAGGGAGAATGAATACTGATAGACAATTAATAGTCTCTACTACAGCATCTCATCCAGCAATGAAGACAGGAAGGCGATAACTGGAAGAAAGTAAGGAAAATGTGGAAAAGTATCTAAGTAGAAGGAGGTGTCTCTTTTTAGTTATTGGACGTATCCATATTAATCTCATTCACTTGGCAGAAGTTGACACTGGTGAGAAGCTATCACTTGTCACAGTTGGTGAATATGTGCTGGATAATACTCAGATTCTCATTTCCCTTCAAGGCCAATTATATATCCACCTAGAAAGGTGATGTTGAAAAAATATATATATATATACACACACATATGTATATATGTTAGAATGTAAGTATATACACACACATAATATATAAACAACATATGTATGCGTAGTTGTATGTGTGTGTGTGTATATATATATATATACATATATATATATGTGATCAGTTTGGTCTTTGGTATTAACTGCTGGTACTGAATCTGGATCCATAAAGTTTACTTTTAACTATAGTGATTCTGATTCAGATGGCTAGTATTGTTTTTGTCATCTTGCATTGACTTGTTATATGATATAAATAAGGAATATTTGCATTAATTGTTATAACACTTCAGTTAACTTTGTTAACTGATTATACATGATATTGGAGTAAAACTGGATTTATTACATATTTTTAAAATCTCCATCATTGCTAGAAAAAATGAGAAACAGTAACTTATGGGGATAGTCTACATAAGATTAGTTTCCAGCAATAGTGGTGGGATCCGGTTCTTATTAGATCACATAGCTGACAGGTGGGCATAGAAGTCATAGTACAAAGGAAACAGTAGGTCAAGAATCCAAGAGATAAGGCTGGGAGCAGTGGCTCACACCTGTTATCCTAGCACTTTGGGAGGCCAAGGCAGCCAGATCATCTGAGGTCAGGAGTTCGAGACCAGACTGACCAACATGGCAAAACCCTGTCTCTACAAAAACTACAAAAATTAGCTGGGCATTTTGGTGCATGCCTGTAATCCCAGCCACTTGAGAGGCAGAGGCAGGAGAATCACGTGAACCCAGAGGCAGAGGTTGAAGTGAGCGGAGATCGCGACACTGCACTCCAGGCTGGGCGGCAGAGTGAGACTCCATCTCAAAAAAAAAAAAAAAGAATCCAAGAGAAGATAAATTAATTCTGTAAAAATGAAAATATGTTAGAGGTCAAAGCAAGGTAGGATATGTGGTTAGTAGAATAGGATAGAATAGAAGAGAATAATAGAATAGAATAGGCAAGCTAAAACCCAGGTACCTGGTATAAGACTCAAGGAATTTATCAGAAACCGTAAAGATAGATTAGAACTGTGAGAACACATATCCTGAATTCAAAACAGAGTTAGAGACATACAGGGAATCATGACTAATTGAATATACATGTTTCACTCCACTCTTGAAGAGACTTCACTGAATTTATATTAAATAGTAAAGAAATATAAAAGGTGTCAGTCAACAGTGCAAGTTGTGGAAAGATGATAGCAGCTTAGAGACATCAACAGAATATGATAAATGACAAGGAGAGGGGCAGGTGGTAGCTGATTTAACAATACACCATGGAGATTATTCTTCAACTGTAGAAAATTCTTAAACTTGATTGAATTGTACACATGAATGGCTGCATAATGTGACATGTAAGTTACACCTCAATAAAGCTGTTATAATCGTAAATTTATTATTGAAGCACCATGTGCATACAGGAAATTGCAGAAACAGTATGTTCAACTGCTGAAATTTCCCAGTGTGAACATAACCAATAGCTACCACTGAGATCAGACTATAGAGAATACCTAGGAATTCAACTTGCAAGGGACATGAAGGACCTCTTCAAGGAGAATTGCAAACTACTGCTCAAGGAAATAAGAGAGGACACAAACAAATGAGAAAAAAAAAATCATGCTCATGGATAGGAAGAATCGATATTGTGAAAATGGCCATACTGCCCAAAGTAATTTATAGATTCAATGCTATTCCTATCAAGCTTCCATTGACTTTCTTCACAGAATTAGAAAAAACTACTGTAAATTTCATATGGAACCAAAAATAGCTCGTATAGCCAAGACAATCCTAAGCAAAAAGAAAAAAGCTGGGGGCATCATGCTACCTGACTTCAAACTACCACAAGGCTATAGTAACCAAAATAGCATGGTACTGGTACCAAAACAGATATATAGACCAATGGAACAGAACAGAGACCTCAAAAATAACACCACACACCTACAACCATCTGATCTTCGACAAACCTGACAAAAACAAGCAGTGGTGAAAGTATTCCCTATTTAATAAATGGTGCTGGGAAAACTAGCCATATGCAGAAAACAGAAACTGGACCCCTTCCTTACACACTATACAAAAATTCACTCAAGATAGATTAAAGACTTAAATGTAAAGCCCCAAACCATAAAAACCCTAGAAGAAAACTTAGGCAGCACCATTCAGGACATAGGCATGGGCAAAGACTTCATGACTAAAACACCAAAAGCAATTGCAACAAAAGCCAAAATTGACAAATGGGATCTAATTAAACTGAAGAGCTTCTGCATAGCAAAAGAAACTATCGTCAGAGTGAACAGGCAGCCTATGGAATGGGAGAAAAGTTTTGCAATTTATCCATCTGACAAAGGGCTAATATCCAGAATCTATAAGGAACTTAAACAAATTTACAAGAAAAAAAAACATCAAAAAGTGGCCAAAAGATATGAACAGACACTTCTCAAAAGAAGACATTTATGCAGCCAGTGAAGTGGCACAGCACATGTACACCTATGTAACAAACCTGCATGTTCTGCACATGTATCCCAGAACTTGAAGGGAAAAAAAAAACGAAGGAGAAGAAAATATCAACACCACAGATATCTCCCTTGTGCCCATGCCCAGGCTCTAATTTCTCCTACCCTAAGATATTCACTGAGTTGGTTTTTAAGAGCATTTCTTCCCAGGCTTTGATGTGTCTTTAAATGGAATCACACTACCTAATCTTTTGTACTTGGCCTCTTTTCGTCAGTATTATGTGGATGAACCTCATTATTTGTGAGATTCTTCCATAGTTTCACATGTTATAGCAGCTGGTTCCTTTTCATTGCTATATAGTATTCCATTATATGACTATTCTAACATTTCTTTATCCATATACTATTGATGATTATTTGAACTTTAAAAATAGTGCCACTCTGAATAGTTTGTACATGCGATTTGTATGCATTTCTGATGGCTGTATGTTTTAGATCATTGATTAATAGGTATGCAAATATTCAACTTTAGTAGACCCTGCAAACTAGGTTTACAAAGTGTTTATCCCAGTTTAATCTCTCAGCATGTATGCATATGATACTTCTGTTTGTCCCTACAGTCTTGTCAGCACTTGATATAGTGTCTTTAATTTTAACTTATTCCAGGGATTTTAATTTATTTAATGTACTTTGGTTTTAATTTGTATTTCCCTGAAGACCAGTGAGGTTAAACATTTTCCCATGCTATTAGGCATTTAGATATCCTATTGTGAGAAATGGTTGTTCAAGTTCTGCCCATTTTTCAATTAGACTGTCATTGATTTAGAATAGCTCTTTGTTTCTTTATTCTGGAAAAGTATTGCAACTATCTTCTGTCACTTGGTGGCATGATTTCCACTATGATAGTGGAAATGTTTTAATAGAACATTAAACATTTAATAGAACAATAAAACATTTGGACATGTTTTAATAAACGGAAGTTCTTACTTTTTATGTAGGCAAACCTATACATGATTTTTGTTTCTGCTCTGATTTGGCTTCATTTGAGGAATCTATATTCCCAAGCAGTTATAGCTTCTGTAAGATCCTGATGGAAAGTGAAGCTGAATCCTTTGTAATTCATGCATAGTAATTTAGTAATCAGGAGCACCTGCCTGAAATTAGGATGTGTGGGGGCAGTCACTTCAGGCACTTCTTTCAACTAACTAGACCTTTATTTTGCCATTGATGTCAAAAAGAAAATTGCAGTATCTTTTATTTATTGAGTTATTTTGTTTATATTGGAGCTGTTTGCTAGAAATCTAACTAATGTGATCTTATTATAAGCCATCAACAACTCTGAAAGGTAGGTGTTATCATTATCTACTTTGCAGATAAGGAAACTCAGGCTGACTGAGTGATGTTAGTTTGCTAAAATGGCAGAACTAATAAGTGGGAGAAGTTCAGTCTGTCTCATTCTAAAGTCATACTTCAAAGCCAAATGCCCTTTAAGATTTTATGTGTGTCGGGAACTTATTTGGGTTTGCTCATTATTAAATATGTTTAATATTATTCATTTTGCCAATATGAAGGTGCATTGAAAAATTCAATTCTCTGTTGCAGATAAAGGAAGACCTAGGTCTAGAAAAATAGCAGAAAGTGGAAGAGGGAAACGATACTCATACAAATTACCTCAAGAATACAACATAGAGACTGTAGTGGTTGCAGACCCAGCAATGGTTTCCTATCATGGAGCAGATGCAGCCAGGAGATTCATTCTAACCATCTTAAATATGGTAGGCAAACTTTAAAGTGCGCTTGGAATTTTTTCAAGAAAACTCTAAGGAAGACATGTGTGAGTATTTATAATGAAATTCTTTAAAATTAACTCATTACTATTCCTTTCTCTTATTGTCATCAGTAAAAAAAAATACTTAGGTATACAAAATTGATCCATCTCAAAACAATATCAAAATAAAAATTCACATCTTGTAAAAAAGAAAACACCCTTGTTAATTTTGATGTGGCAAAGCTCTTTCTATGTTACTCTTTTCTCTTTTTGGTACTGTTCTTTTCCTTTTTTAAAAAAATGTTTCTAGCCCCATTTTATGTATGTATTTATGTCTGTATGTATGTATGCATGTATTTATTTTGTTGGTACATAGTAGATGTATATGTTTATGGGGTACATAAGATATTTTGATAGAGGTATACATTTGGTGAAATTATCATAAATATTTTAATATATGTTTATATATGTGGCCCCACAAAAGGACCATAGGTTAATTATGATGTGATATAAAAATGAATGTTGGTAATCCACTGACCTATTATATACGTATGTAAAATTGGATGTCAGATATGATTCTAGTTGATGAGCTAAAATTTTAACCAACTAAATCACAGGTGGCCTACTGGAGTTGATGATTTCTGATTGTAGAAATCCTAGTATCTATCACGTTAGGGATGCTTATTACCAGATTAATCCTTTGACTTAATTGTGTACTCTGTTGGGCAAACCTCATTCAAGGAAGAATCAGAAGGTTGTAGTGAAGAGTGATTCTTAGATGAGAATAAACAGAAATAAATGTTCAAGGCAAATGTCCATTTATAAGTCAATTACCATTTAAGAATGGCTGATGTAAGGGTAAATATAGTCCCATTTTTTACTGTCTTTGCTATCATTTGGCTGTTTTCCTGGGGAACAGAGTTTTTTTTTTTACACTTTAGATATTTCTGTCCATATTCCATTACTTCCTGAGCACTCCTCTAAAATGCGTTATGTGGTAGATTAACACTGCCTAACAACCAGTCTTTTCTAAGTAGAAATATCTCTGAAAGCATGGGTTTGGTGTGTCAGTTATATATTTTCTAATACAAATTAAATCAATACTAAGTTTTCTTTTAAATTCAATGTAACAAATAAAAAATTACTTTGCTTTACAAGCTTTTTTTTTTTTTAAAAAAAGAAGATTTTTCAACTAAATTGAGACGTCTCTATGTATGGGCCTTGAGAAAAATTAAGATGATTTTCAGTTTAATTTTAGGATTTTTATTTTTATTTGTTTTTAGGTTTTTAACCTTTTCCAACACAAGAGTCTGGGTGTGCAGGTCAATCTTCGTGTGATAAAGCTTATTCTGCTCCATGAAACTCCAGTAAGAAAGTCTTGAGTTTTTTATTAAATTAAATGGGGGAGAAATTTTGTTCAGAAGCTTTTAAGTAAAGGGAATGTTAAGGATGTGCTTAAAAATCCAGAAATATCCATTGAATCACTTAAAGTATACATAAAACTGGACTTTAGTTTTGGTTAATGCCCCGATCTTATTTAAAAAATAAGATGTTGTTAGTTTCCAAGAATCCTGAAAACAAATCTTAACTTTCCAAAGTATAATTTTAAGAAGTCATTTTAAGTGACAGTTTTATTCCATTATTTAGATGTCTACTTTTAACACTTTTTATTTATTTTAAATGGGAACTATTCTGTGACATCATTTTGATATGCTGCTTAACTGGCACTTTAGAAAATGGTGTTCTACATAGAAAATGTTGTTCTTAAGTTGTATAAACAAGTTATTTAAGTATAAAAGTTCCGTATTCTTAGTTGAACCTCTTTGCTTTTTCAGTATACCATTAAACAAATTTTGTAATTATTACACCTTCACCAAGTTTTAAGCTTTTAAGCTCATGGTAAATTAAACCTGCATGTCTTCCAGGTTCTAATTAATGTTATGGTCAGCAGTTTGCTTTAGTAATTCAAGAGTGCCTTTGTTATTGTTGTTGTTGTTGTTGTTGTTTTGTATATACCTAAGAATAATATGCCTTGTGATGAGCTCTGTTCTTTTGCAGCAAGAACTATATATTGGGCATCATGGAGAAAAAATGCTAGAGAGTTTTTGTAAGTGGCAACATGAAGAATTTGGCAAAAAGAATGATATACATTTAGAGATGTCAACAAACTGGGGGGAAGACATGACTTCAGTGGATGCAGCTATACTTATAACAAGGTAAATTTTCCAATGCCAATTAAATGGCATTCCTAATTCAATCACTGCATGTTGATCCCATTAATCCCTTAATAGATAATGTTTTTATTTCAGATTTCGTGTTTCAAAAGTGATTTTGGCATAATGATGTTAGTCATCTCCCTCGATTCATAATAACTGATTTGTAAACAGCTAAATATTGGATGGCATATTGACAAAAAATTTGGTTAGTTAATTCTAAAAAATTACCCTAAATTTTTGACCTCAAAGGCATAGTCATTGATAATGATAAGCTAAAACTATGGTGAATTTTGTTGTAAGTTCCAAATTATGAACGTAGACTGTATGTTTTTCAGTCATCACCATATAAAGTAACCTAATATGTTAAATTCAGCAATTGAAAAACTTTCTGGCTCCATGTGAGAAACAATTTCAATTAGGTCTCTGACTGATTAATTATAAGCTACATTGTGAATGTACTAGTAACAAATATTTTTAATATAGCATTAAGTATAATATGTAAATAAATGTAAGTGAAATAATGAGCAACAATATGCTCTATATGATTAGTATATTTAATAATTATACATAATTTGTCTTGCTTAAAGCTGGTAAAAATAATTCATTGTGAACTAGCAATTTAATTTTAGTCATCAAAAGCGTTAGCGTTTCACATCACAGTAGTGTAAATTACACATGATTTTCTGAAATGAAATCATTGAAATCATTGTAGTTTCTTGTAATTAATACTAAAGGCAAATAATTCATAAGGTTGAAAAATCTCTATGCAGGAACACAATTGGACTTCTACTTTCGGCTAAGTAGGTAAAACTGATACTGAGTTTCTGCAACAAGCAATCATAACATTGGAAAATAAGAAGTCACTGCTTTTAGTCATTGGAGAATGAACAGCATAAGACTGCAATTCCTGAAAGAAGGGAAATTTATTATGCAAACATCGCAGTCAACCCAGCTTTTTCCTTGGGAAAAAATTCTTAACTAGCGTAGCAAGCTAGAATCTAGGTAGAGCACAGTGATCCTGCTGAGGACACCAGAGATAAAAGTCTTAGGCATGGAGAGGTGCCATGAAGTACGTGTGCTGACTGTATGTGAGAACTTGGCAAGGGCTGGTCTGAAGATAAACACATAGAGGAAACTGCCCCAAATTTACCATAGGATTGCTGCTATGGAGTTCAGAATTTAAAAAGATAAGAGGAATAAGCAAATTCAAAGCACAAGAGTGGAACAATCTTGTGACACCTTATCGACATTTTTAGCCTTAGGGGGACAGAGCTTGGAGGTTGAATACCACCAATTTACAGAGGCTTGGGTATCATCTTGGATTTTTGATAGATCTCCCCTACCAAAGAATAAAATCAAATTTATCCAAGTGCAGGATTATGAGCCAGTAATTGAACTGCCTCTTAAAACAGCTGTAAGCACTCTTCAGAGGAAGATAACAGAATAGCAAATCTCTAAAAATATATCATCCACAATGTCCAGAGTATAATAAAAATTAGTCAAGCAAAGAAACATGAAAATGTGACCCATGGTCAGGGAAGAATTAGTCAATGGAAACTGACCTCAAGATAGCCTAGATGTTGGATTTAGCAGATTAATGTAGTTGTAATTGGAGTCTCCGAAGGAGAGAGTAAGAATGGGTAAGAAAAATTATTTGAAGACATAATGGCAAAAATTTCTGCAAATTTGATGAAAGGCAACAAATATGGACCTAGGCACATCATAGGAAAATTGCTGAAAACCAAAGAAAGACAGAAAAATTTCCATCAGCCAGTGGGGTGAGCGTTGGGGGGAGCAGAGGGAACATTGAACAGGAGGAACAATGTTCAAATAAATGACTGACTTCACATCCGAAAAACCATAAGTTCAAAAGACAGTGAAACAACATTTCTAATGTATTGAAAGAAAGTAAAATAAAGAAATCCTATTAATCAAAAATACTTATTGAGTTCTTGAGGTACTATCTTAATCTCTGAAAGGGTATCTATCGAAAAATATATCTACAACTAATATCACAGCAAAAGGAGAAAACTGAACATTTTCTCCTTACAACTGAAAGCAAGGTAAGGATGTCCCCTCTTACCACTTCTATCCGATATCGTACTAAAGATCATAACCAGTGCAGTAAAGCAGAAAAAAAAAAAGGAAAAGCATACATATTTGGAATAAAAAGAAAAATGTCTCTTATTCACAGATGATATGAAATGGTAAAAAGAATATCTTAAGAAATCTAACAAAAATTTGCTAGAATTTATAACTGGATTTTCAAGGCCACATCATGTAAAATCAGTTTTCAAAAACCAATTATGTTTATATATACTGGAAGTGAACAATTGGAAAAAAACTTATAATGACTTCCAAAACCATAAAATACTTAAGAAGAATTTTAGTAAAATATGTGTACAACCTCTAAAATGAGAACTATACAGCACTGTTATGAGAAATTAAATATCTAAATAAAGATTAATTCATTGGAATACTAAATATTATTAAATGTCAGTTTTCTCCAAATTGATTTATAGATTCAATATACTCCCAATGAAACAAGCTTTTCAGGCATGTTTTGTAGAAATTGACAAGCTGACTCCAGTACTAATTTGTAAAGGCGGAGGACCTAAAAGAATCAAAACAGTTTTGAAAAATAAGAACAAATTGAGGCCAGGTGTGGTGGCTCACACCTGTAATCCCAGCACTTTGGGCGGCTGAGGTGGGCAGATTGCCTGAGGCCAGGGATTCAAGACCCGCCTGGCCAACATGACAGAATCTCATCTCTACTAAAATTACAAAAATTAGCTGGGCATGGTGGTGCATGCCTGTAGTCCCAGCTACCTGGGAGGCTGAGCCACGAGAATTGCTTGAATCTGGGAGGCAGAAGTTGCAGTGAGCCAAGATTGCGCTACTGCACGCCGGCCTGGGCGACTGAGCAAGACTCTGTCTCAAACAAACAAACAAACAAAAAAACCCCAAAATCTTCCCATTCTGTCACAGGAATGAAAATGTTTATATATATATATATGTGTATATGAACAAATTGGATGGACTTACACGATATGATTTCAAAACTTACTATAAAGGTTTGGAAATCAAGATAGTATGGTTTTGGCAGAAAGTCATGCAAATCAATGAAGCAAAATAAACGGTCTAGAAATAAACCCAGATATATAGGGTCAACTGATTTTTAATAAAGCTACCAACATAATTCAGTTATAAAAATAATCTATTCAGCAGATGGTATTAGAATACATCAAATGGTACAAATGGAATATCTGGACACCTTTGCGAAAAAAATGAGTATCAGTCCTACTTAACATATGTAAAATTAATTCAAAAAGGATCACAGAATTAAACATGAAAGCTAAAACTCTATTGTAGTAAAAAAATGAAGAACATCTTCATGAACAAGAGGAGGGCAATGATTTCTTAGATAGGATACAAAAAAGTACTAATCAAGAAATATTGACAATCATCTGGAATTTTTAAAAATGAAAACCATTTCCCATTCAAAAGATGTTCACATCTTTTGTGAATTTGAGAAAATAGTTGTCATGCATATACTAAAAGAACTTGTATCCAGAATGTTTACGTGTGTGTGTATATACACATATACAAATACAAAAAAATATGTTAACCTTTTAAAAATAATAAGAAGAAATATGAATCTCCAATAAGCATATAAAGAGATACTCAACATCATTAATACTCAGGAAAATGCAAATTAAATTCACACCCACTTGAAAGGCTTCAGTTATAAAAATTGAAAATACTCAATGATGGTGAGGATATGGAACACTCCTCAGTTGTTGGTGGGATTATAAAATGGTTCAACCACACTGGAAAATGAGTAGTTTCTTATAAAGTTAAACATTTGCTTACCATTTAGCCCACATCCGCTTCTTAGATATTTACTTAAGAAAAATAAAAATGTTATTCACATAAAAAATTGCACTTGAAAATTTATAGAAGCTTTCATAATTTTTTTCATAATTTTTCATAATTGCCAAAACTTATAAATAAATTTTCATCTACAGGTGAATGGATGTATTGTGTGTTCATACAATTGAATACTCTTCATCAAACTGCTAATAAATGCAACCACATGGATGGATGAATATGAATATCATTATACTGCGGCCGGGTGTGGTGGCTCACGCCTGTAATCCCAGCAATTTGGGAGCCTAGGCAGGCAGGCAGATCACTTGAGGTCAGGAGTTCAATATCAGCCTTGTCAACATGGTAAAACCCTGTCTCTACCAAAAATACAAAAGTTAGGCAGGCGTGGTGGCTCATGCCTGTAATCCCAGCTACTCGGGAGGCTGAGGCAGGAGAATTGCTTGAACCTGGGAGGCGGAGGCTGCAGTGAGTGGAGATTGCACCACTGCAATCCAGCCTGGGCAACAGAGTGAGACTCCACCTCAAAAAAAAAAAAAAAAAAATATATATATATATATATATATATACTGAGTGAAAAAGCCAAATTAGAAACTGATCAGAAGATGATTCCACTTATATAGAGTTTGAAAATAGGGAGAATTCATCTGTGGTGTGACAAATGTTCCCACCTTTAGGTGGGAAAACTGACTGCAAAAAGGCAGAAGGAACTTTCTGTAGTGGTGGAAATATTGCATATATTGCTTGGATACATGTGGGTTTATACATTTGTCAAAATTCACCAATCTTCTCATTTAACTTGTGTGTATTTTATGTAAGTTTTACCATAATAAAGTTGGTTAAGAGTAGTAAATTAGTAGTTTGTATTTCTGTGGGATCGCTGGTGATATCCCCTTTGTCATTTCCTATTGCGTCTATTTGATTCTTCTCTCTTTTCTTCTTCATTAGTCTTGCGAGCGGTCTATCAATTTTGTTGGTCTTTTCAAAAACCCAGCTCCTGGATTCACTGATTTTTTGAAGGGTTTTTTGTGTCTCTATCTCCTTCAGTTCTGCTCTGATCTTAGTTATTTCTTGCCTTCTGCTAGCTTTTGAATGTGTTTGCTCTTGCTTCTGTAGTTCTTTTAATTGTGATGTTAGGGTGTCAATTTTAGATCTTTCCTGCTTTCTCTTGTGGGCATTTAGTGCTATAAATTTCCCCTACACACTGCTTTCAATGTGTCCCAGAGATTCTGGTATGTTGTGTCTTTGTTCTCGTTGGTTGCAAAGAACATCTTTATTTCTGCCTTCATTTCGTTATGTACCCAGTAGTAATTCAGGAGCAGGTTGTTCAGTTTCCATTTAGTTGAGCGGTTTTTTGAGTGAGTTTCTTAATCCTGAGTTATAGTTTGATTGCACTGTGGTCTTAGAGACAGTTTGTTATAATTTCTGTTCTTTTATATTTGCTGAGGAGTGCTTTACTTCCAATTTGTGGTCAATTTTGGAATAGGTGTGGTGTGGTGCTGAAAAGAATGTATATTCTGTTGACTTGGGGTAGAGAGTTCTGTAGATGTCTATTAGGTCTGCTTGGTATAGAGCTGAGTTCAATTCCTGGATATCCTTGTTAACTACCTGTCTCATTGATCTGTCTAATGTTGACAGTGGGGTGTTAACGTCTCCCATTATTATTGTGTGGGAGTCTAAGTCTCTTTGTAGGTCACTAAGGACGTGCTTTATGAATCTGGGTGCTCCTGTATTGGGTAAACACCTCTACGCAAATAAACTAGAAAATCTAGAAATGGATAAATTCCTCGACGCGTACACTCTCCCAAGACTAAACCAGGAAGAAGTTGAATCTCTGAATAGACCAATAACAGGCTCTGAAATTGAGGCAACAATTAATAGCTTACCAACCAAAAAAATCCAAGACCAGATGGATTAACAGCCGAATTCTACCAGAGGTACAAGGAGGAGCTGGTACCATTCCTTCTGAAACTATTCCAATCAATAGAAAAAGTGGGAATCCTCCCTAACTCATTTTATGAGACCAGCATCATCCTGATACCAAATCCTGGCAGAGACACAACAAAAAAAGAGAATTTTAGACCAATAACCCTGATGAACATCAGTGCAAAAATCCTCAATAAAATACTGGCAAACTGAATGCAGCAGCACATCAAAAAGCTTATCCACCATGATCAAGTGGGCTTCATCCCTGGGATGCAAGGCTTGTTCAACATACGAAAATCAATAAAAGTAATCCAGCATATAAACAGAACCAAAGACAAAAACCACATGATTATCTCAATAGATGCAGAAAAGGCCTTTGACAAAATTCAACAACCTTCATGCTAAAAACTCTCAATAAATTAGGTATTGATGGGGCGTATATCAAAATAATAAGAGCTATCTATGACAAACCCACAGCCAATATCATACTGAATGGACAAACACTGGAAGCATTCCCTTTGAACACTGGCACAAGACAGGGATGCCCTCTCTCACCACTCCTATTCAACATAGTGTTGGAAGTTCTGGCCAGGGCAATCAGGCAGGAGAAGGAAATAAAGGGTATTCAATTAGGAAAAGAGGAAGTCAAATTGTCCCTGTTTGCAGATGACATGATTGTATATCTAGAAAACCCCATCGTCTCAGCCCAAAATCTTCTTAAGCTGATAAGCAACTTCAGCAAATTCTCAGGATACAAAATCGATGTGCAAAAATCACAAGCATTCTTATACACCAATAACAGACAAACAGAGAGCCAAATCATGAGTGAACTCCCATTCATAATTGCTTGAAAGAGAATAAAATACCTAGGAATCCAACTTACAAGGGGTGTGAAGGACCTCTTCAAGGAGAACTACAAACCACTGCTCAATGAAATAAAAGAGAATACAAACAAATGGAAGAACATTCCATGCTCATGGGTAGGAAGAATCAATATTGTGAAAATGGCCATACGGCCCAAGGTAATTTATAGATTCAGTGCCATCCCCATCAAGCTACCAATGACTCTCTTCACAGAATTGGAAAAAACTACTTTCTAGTTCATATGGAACCAAAAAAGAGCCCGCATTGCCAAGTCAATCCTAAGCAAAAAGAACAAAGCTGGAGGCATCATGCTACCTGACTTCAAACTATACTACAAGGCTACAGTAACCAAAACAGCATGGTACTGGTACCAAAACAGAGATATAGACCAATGGAACAGAACAGAGCCCTCAGAAATCATGCTGCATATCTACAACTATCTGATCTTTGACAAACCTGACAAAAACAAGCAATGGGGAAAGGATTCCCTATTTAATAAATGGTGCTGGGAAAACTGGCTAGCCATATGTAGAAAGCTGAAACTGGATCCCTTCCTTACACCTCATACAAAAATTAATTCAAGATGGATTAAAGACTTACATGTTAGACCTAAAACCATAAAAACCCTAGAAGAAAACCTAGGCAATATCATTCAGGACACAGGCATGGGCAAGGACTTCATGTCTAAAACACCAAAAGCAATGGCAACAAAAGCCAAAATTGACAAATGGGATCTAATTAAACTAAAGAGCTTCTGCACAGCAAAAGAAACTACCATCAGAGTAAACAGGCAACCTACAAAATGGGAGAAAATTTTTGCAACCTACTCATCTGACAAAGGGCTAATATCCAGAATCTACAATGAACTCCAACAGATTTACCAGAAAAAAACAAACAACCCCATCAAAAAGTGGACAAAGTATATGAACAGACACTTCTCAAAAGAAGACATTTATGCAGCCAAAAGACACATGAAAAAATGCTCATCATCACTGGCCATCAGAGAAATGCAAATCAAAACCACAATGAGATACCATCTCACACCAGTTAGAATGGCAATCATTAAAGAGTCAGGAAACAACAGGTGCTGGAGAGGATGTGGAGAAATAGGAACACTTTTACACTGTTGGTGGGACTGTAAACTAGTTCAACCATTGTGGAAGTCAGTGTGGCGATTCCTCAGGGATCTAGAACTAGAAATACCATTTGACCCAGCCATCCCATTACTGGGTAGATACCCAAAGGACTATAAATCATGCTGCTATAAAGACACATGCACATGTATGTTTATTGTGGCACTATTCACAATAGCAAAGACTTGGAATGAACCCAAATGTCCAACAATGATAGACTGGATTAAGAAAATGTGGCACATATACACATGGAATACTACGCAGCCATAAAAATGATGAGTTCATGTCCTTTGTAGGGACATGGATGAAATTGGAAATCATCATTCTCAGTAAACTATCACAAGGACAAAAACCAAACACCGCATATTCTCACTCATAGGTGGGAATTGAACAATGAGAACACATGGACACAGGAAGGGGAACATCACACTCTGGGGACTGTTGTGGGGTGGGGGGACGGGGTAGGGATAGCATTAGGAGATATACCTAATGCTAAATGACGAGTTAATGGGTGCAGTGCACCAGCATGACACATGTATACATATGTAACTAAGCTGCACATTGTGCACATGTACCCTAAAACTTAAAGTATAATAATAATTAAAAAAAAAAGAAAAAAGAAAAAAACAACCCCATCGAAAAGTGGGCAGAGGATACTAACAGACACTTGTCAAAAGAAGACATTTATGCAGCCAACAGACACATGAAAAAATGCTCATCATCACTGGCCATCAGAGAAATGCAAATCAAAACCACAATGAGATACCATCTGACACCAGTTAGAATGGCGATCATTAAAAAGTCAGGAAACAACAGGTGCTGGAGAGGATGTGGAGAAATAGGAACACGTTTACATTGTTGGTGGGACTGTAAACTAGTTCAACCATTGTGGAAGTCGGTGTTGCGATTCCTCAGGGATCTAGAACTAGAAGTACCATTTGACCCAGCCTTCCCATTACTGGGTATATACCCAAAGGATTTTAAATCATGCTGCTATAAAGACACATGCACACGTATGTTTATTGCGGCACTATTCACAATAGCAAAGACTTGGAACCAACCCAAATGTCCAACAGTGATTGACTGGATTAAGTAAATGTGGCACATATACACCATGGAATACTATGCAGCCATAAAAAATGATGAGTTCATGTCCTTTGTAGGGACATGGATGAAGCTGGAAACCATCATTCTCAGCAAACTATGGCAAGGACAAAAAACCAGACACCACATGTTCTCACTCATTGGTGGGAATTGAACAATGAGAACACATGGACACAGGAAGGGGAACATCACACACTGGGGCCTGTTGTGGGGTGGGGGGAGTGGGAGGGATAGCATTAGGAGATATACCTAATGCCAAATGATGAGTTAATGGGAACAGCACACCAACATGGCACATGTATACATATGTAACAAACCTGCACGTTGTGCACATGTACCCTAAAAGTTAAACTATAATAATAATAATAATAAATTCACACAAAAAAAGAAAAAAAAGAGTAGTAAATTGAAGTTGGTAGAAGGGATGGAAAGATTTGCATGGATGGAGAGGGGACCTATGGTTATAAGGTTTGAGGTGAGTGTAGGTTAAACATTTGCATTGGTCAAGTCTTTCTTCCTTCTTAACAGTAATAGATTTGAGAAATATTGCTTCTGAGACTAAAGAAGATGATAATCATAATTTGATTACTGATTTATAATTTTCTCTTATTACAAATGCAATATATATTACAGAAAATTGATAAGTACAAGAATAAAGATAAAAATTAGCTTATAGTCCCACTACATAGGAAAAAGTATAGTTAACATTTTAAAGTATATTTCACCAGTGGTATTTCTTATGTACGCATGTAATTAAATACATGGAGTTACATTATTGGTATCATAGTCTACATACAAGTTTTGTTTCTCACCAACAAAATATACTGTGGCATTAATTTTATTCCTTATTTCCAATGCCATTTTTTCTTTTAAAACTCTAAAAAAAGCTTTATAATTTTCTGCATCCAATTTTTTTAGTGTTAAAAACCTTAAAACTAGCATGTTGAACTGACCACTCTTCATTATTGCCTCCCTTGTTGCTAGCTTTCCCTAGCTATGCAACACAAGAATTCTATTAAAAGGAAAAGAAGAAATCATAGTGTGATATATTTCATATATACAAAGAGCATAAAGAATAACATAATTAACAACTGCCTGTTTACCCCTCCACTTAGGAAACAGAATGTTATCTATGTTGTTGAAGTCATTTTACATACTGTTTTATAATCCATATTTTCCCTTAAAAGTCTGTTTCAAACAATTGCTTATTTTTGTATACTTTTCTTGGAAATGTAGCCTAATATGGTTTTATTTTCCAAGTAATGCATATTCTCATGGCAAAAGTTTAAATATAACTTTTAAATATATTGTCATATTATAAGTATATTCTTATGGTAAAAGTAAAAGAAACACCTTAGTGTTTACATAGTAAATTAACTTTTACCAACTTCTACTCCCGCTCTCCAACCCTAAGGTAATCAATGTTAAGAGTTGGTGTGTATGTAAAGAACATTGTTTCATGCTATACACAGTTTTCTCTATTTGTTTGCTTTTTCACTTTACTATTATGTCTGGCAAGTATTTTTATGTTATTTATTGTGGGAGGCAGAATAATGTCCCTCCTCCCCAAATATTCACATTCTAATCTCCAGAACCAGTGAATATGCCATCTTACATGGCAAGGGGACTTTGCAAATGTGATTAAGGATCTTGAGATGGGCACATTATCCTGGCATATTTGAGTGGTTCAATCTAATCACAAGAGTCCTAAAATAAGGAAGAGGGAGGCAGAAGTTCAAAGTCAGAGGAGGACTGGAAGATGCTATAAACCCAGTTTTGAAGACAGAAAAACAGGTCAAAAGCCAAAGAATGCCAGCAATGTCTAGAAGCTGGAAAAGGCCAGGACATAGATTATACCCTAGTGCCTCTAGAAGGAATGCAGCTCTATGGCACTTTTATTTTGTCCCATTAAGACCTGCACTTGACTTCTGACAAGATAACAAATTTGTGTTGTTTTAAGCCACTAAGTTCATGGTAATCTGTTATAGCAGCAATGGGAAACTGATGCATTCCTATATCGGTCTGCATCATTTGTGAGGGGGAGCTGACATACTATATATTGCATAAAAGTATCCTGATTTATTCAACTACTTATCTGTTTATAGAACTTTCTAATTTTTTGCTGTTAGAGAAAATGTTCTATAAATATGTTTATATATGGTTGTAAACATGTGCTGTAATAGTATTTATTTAGGGTAGATTAAAAAGTACTTGCTCTGTCAAAGGGTACACATATATAAAATACTGACGAATACTGGCAAACTGTTCTCCCTTTACTCACTTGTGGGATAAGGCTTCTGTGGAGGATCACCCTTTCTCCATATTTGTTTCCAGTGCCATAATAGTGAAAAATCACCCCACTAAAGAGAATATTTTATTCCTAAGTGACCTAGTACCATTTGGTTAATAAAGATTAAATCAGTGCTTCATGTAGTTAAGGAAAAAATATCCCTTTCTAGTTAGGGTAAAGATGATCAGCTATTTAGCTTTGTAAGAAAGCTGTGAAAAATAGAATAACATAGGAAAAAATGTTAATCTCCCTGGATTGCATGTTCTTATCCATATTTGGCAGAGTAAACTCAGAACCAGGCTCAGTTTGTAGTAAATGCTCATCGTAGATAACTAGTAAATGTTGGGGGTTATGTGCATACATTAATAGGAAGAAATTTTAGCTCAGGGATCAAGTTTGGTCTCAGCTAAAATGCATAATACTTCTACAAATCCAAACCTATCTGAGGTCATATATTTGTCAAATTGTCCTGTGCAGTACAATAAAGTAAATAGTTTAAAGCTGACCTAGTTATGCTTCTGGGTTCATAGTAACAAAAACACAAAACATGTTCTCTTAACTCTCAACTCCGTGATTTCTTAGTGCAATTTTCACATTTCTTATTGAAATCATGGAGAAGGCATATATCTTTATGCCCTTTGAAAATACTCTTTAAAATTCGATTTTATTAATGATAGCTTTGCCTTTCCTATTTGCAGAAATGCTTTTGGTTTATGTATAATACATGTGAAAGTTAGTTTCAAACTAATGCCATTGGCAAGTAAGAGAAAATTTAATAAAACATAGAAATTGCAAAAATAACTTGATTTACTACAAATTACAGAATAATTTTTGAATGAATCATTTATAGGTATATCCCCAGGCACTATTAAACTCTACAGTGAGACTTATTCTCAGATGGATCTTCATTCTTGGAAATTAAAGGCTACATTTCATTTTTTTCAACATAAATCAGAACTTAGGCAAAATTTATTGGCCTTCCCAGTCGCCAATGGGACACATTATGTGTGTCATTTCTATAAACTCACATAATGAAACTCTGTGATGCAGACTTCAGGTGCACAGTCTACATGAGCCAAAAATGAGAGAATTTGAATCCACATGATCAAAGGTCTAGTCAGCAAATAATCTCTATCCCCATCCCATAAAATAAATATTTGAATATTTTGAATTAGGAATACATTACTTTGGTCTTCTGCAAAGAAGCTGATTATTGGAGAACTGAAGATTAAGAATTATCGTCTGATCTTTGGTTTATAATGCTGCTGACAATTTATTCTTCAATTTTAGTGAGAGGTACTTCTAGCGTTTCTGGATGAAATAACTAGATTTTTTTCTTTTTTTTTTTTTTTGTAATGTGCTTTTTTCATTTGTTTGCTAAGTGAACAGAAATTGGCTATGTGGTGGACTCTAAATGCCCTTGACAATAAGCAGTGCATTTGTCATAGTTTTATCGTGTTGTTTAGTTACAGATGAAGTCCCATGTTTCACATTATGTAAATCAAATAGTCATGTTGCAGGCTCATGCATCATGATATGATGTATTATATATTTAGAAAAATCACCCCAAATCCCTTTCCCCCTACATCTGAATATACTTTATACTTAGTGATTCTTGACCCTAAGGTGAAGATTTGATTTTATGTGGTTCTTTAATTTTTTGCATTGCCATTTTATTCAGTATCATCTGTTTTGGGTGTTTCTTTATCCATTTGTTTGCTGGCAAAGGCAATTGAATAATAGAATTATTCATTATTTAATATAACTCCCCAGACTTCTTTCTCACTGCTCCTGAGACCCTTATCACATTACAGAGGTGATATGTTTTATCCACTTTTGTGCCTTTCAAGTAGAAGCCTATTTTATTTATCTCTGTTGTGTCCTTCCCCTTATTTAGTACATGGCATATTAGAGACACTTAATGTATCCCACAATATTCAGTTGTATAGGCCGTACACTACACAACAGTAGAGGGAGCCATTTATGTTGTGTATTATAAATGTGTCCATAGAATTATGCAGTATACAACTTCTACCACCAGGCGTGGTGTTCTCGTAAATATTTGATTTCTATAGTTTCCTATGTAGAGAAATGATATTTTGTCATTTATTTATAATAATAATGCTAGAAAACCTTTCCATTCATCTTCATCTATAGTTATATTGAGACTCTGAATATGTTTTGCTGCCAGCAGAAATTATTTTCCTTTATCATTAGGATATTATTTGTTTTGAGCCACAGAGATCAACTTTGCCTAAGTTGAGCAACAGAAGAAATAGTTGGCTTATTTTGATTCGATATTCTCAGAATCAAAGGAAGAACTGAAGAATCAGGCGTCAGGAAAGATAGCAAAGAGGAAAGCTCTAGGCATCTCATCTACTGAGTTTGGATGATTCAGAGCCATTCATATTTTACTATATTATCTCTTTTCCATCCTCTGAAAACATGGGTTTCAATGTGGGGGGATAATCCTATGATTGGAAGCTGATGACTAGAATACACTGAAATACACTGACCAGAAAATATGATGCAATAGAAGGTGATTTCCCAGTGGAAAGATGCTAGGGACTAGAGTTGGGGAAGGATAGGATTTACCTCAGGACTATGAAGGAACCATTTGGCTTCGCAAAAACCTTCCATTATAACCCTGGGAATAAATGTTCTGATTGAGAGCAGCCTTGTCTTGCCCAGACTTACAAGGTTTCCTGTTTTGTATCTTGTATATTGAAGGGGATGGTGACTGCTTGGAAAAAGTAGTTGCATGCTGCTTACCATGGGAAAAGTTTAGGGTAGGACAGCTATAGTGATTGTGTTTTATGAGATAAAATTTGGATGTATCTTCCCTCATTTATCTAGAGTTTTCCCTCTAATTTTGGTACATATTTTCAGAAAGATATATATATTTACAATAAAAGTTATAAATATTAAAACTCCCAATACTGACAATCAAATTATTTACTTCATCAAAATTTATTTGCTTTCTTTCCTATTTACTTTTTAATAATTTACCAAAAAATGCATCTACTTTTCAACATCCATTCTGTTGGGTCAGTAGACTTTTAAGGAGTATGGAAGCAACCTGATAGGATTATATCATCTATATACAAAAGAAGTGAAGATTAGTGTACCAAGTGCTAACAGCCATCTTTTTTTTTTTTAATTTAAGAAGGAGTTTTGCTCTTGTTGCCCAGGCTGGAGTGCAATGGCATGATCTTGGCTCACCACAACCTCCGCCTCCCGGGTTCAAGTGATTCTCCTGCCTTAGCCTCTTCAGTAGCTGGGATTACAGGGATGCGCCACCACACCTGGCTAATTTTTTGTATTTTTTTTAGTAGAGACGGGGTTTCTCCATGTTGGTCAGGCTGGTCTCGAACTCCCGACCTCAGGTGATTCACACGCCTTGGCCTCCCAAAGTGCTGGAATTACAGGCGTGAGCCACTGCACCCAGCCTGGATTAACTAGTTTTTGGATTTACTAGAATACAAAAATAATAGCATATTTGAGAAAAACACTAAAATTTGTACAAACTGGTAAAAACATGTTATACTATTTCTGTTGTCTGGAAATATACAGTAATCCATAGACAGCACAGTGTAACATTACATTATGTCTACTGTGTTTTAGGGAAAACCTGCTCCCTTGCCAGTATAATGAGGTGAGCTTTGCAGTGGGCAGCAGGCCCTCTTTAGAGCAAAGTTTCCTCTGCATGCATTATAAAGGCAAACAGAGGTAGGGGAAACATGGCCACTAAAACAAACTAAAGCCAAGTATTTGAGGGTGGAGTCAATTAAGTAAGGAAAGAGAGAAGGGATAACATGCAAGCAGGCCTGAGTCTTTGCCTTGCTTAAGTCCTAATGAAATACTGGAGAAGTGTTCTCAGCTAAGAGAACCACAGGAATAATACATCTTCCACTGATACTTCATGAAGCAATTCATGTGATAACCTATCATACTTGGATTATTTTTGTTATTTATAACTAGAGAATGGTAAATGTATTCCTAAATTTTCGGTGTGATTTGAATGAATTAAGTTTATATTAAGTTCATTTTGTGCCTTGTATTGAAAAGATATTATTTAAGGTTATGTTTTATCTTCTCTCTTTTAGCTCTACCTTTTCCACATTACTCTCATAATTGAGTCTATATTTGTTTTGCATAGTCATCTCTTTCAGAATTTGCCAGGAGAAACAGAGAACAATTTTAATAATTAATGTTGATATTAAAATACTTCATCCCTATCTTATACTCATGGCTAGCAACAAATATTTTTTTCTATCTCCAACCATTTGGAAGAAAAATAACAATATTGTAGTAATCACTTATTTTTTACAATAATTTATAAGTAAAATAATCCCCACTTGTTGAAAGACATTTTTGAAAAACTATTAAATATCAACTGAACATCTTACTGAGGCAGCTCTGCAGTCTTTTAAAGCATTTGATGAAAGTAGCTGCATGATATAAAATGTAATAATAAAAAAGGCCTATGGCTTGTTTCTATATATATTTAGACCTAATGCTAACAATAAACTAATGTATCATTTTACTGCACTTCATTCCTATGTGGTAGGTCACAGATTAAGTCCAGTTCTTTTAATTATGTGAGAATCTGGCTGTCTAGATAATCAGAAAATGTTCCCATTATGAACATCTATAAACCATAGCAAAAAATACAATAAGCGCACTTTCACATGCACAGATGAGCCAAGAAAAAAGCAAGTTCTGGCAACAAGTTTAGTAAGCATCTAAGGTAATGTGGTAGCTTCCCTGAGGGAGTTTTTTGAACTAAAAAAAATCTAGGTTTTTATGTTTTAATGAGTCTGTGCAAAGTGGGGAAGTGGAACTGAAATGATTACACACAACTAGAATTTGCAGATACTTGGATCCTTAATAAAAGTATGAACTGGTAAAAGTTCTGCCGGCAAGCACAGGTTGTGAACAAAGAAACTTTCTGCCTCATCCATCACCCCAGGTTAGGACAAAAATGCTTCCTCTGGGTATTCATTACCATGAATCTGATTTCAAAATTGAAGCACTTAGTGAAAGCATATGCAGAACTGCTCTGAAGGGACTCTCTTTCAACTTACACCATGAGGCAACCACAATTAACATCCCACTGACTGAGTTCATAATATGATTCCAAAATGACCAATGATAACATATTCCATTGTAAGAACCCAGAGGCATATTAAAGAATAATATTTTTTAAAAAGTACTAACAGGGATTATAAAACAAGCATGTCCACCTAATTAAAAACAATAAAAAATTTCAAAATATGAGAATAAGATGTTTTGGGGGGAAACAGTTGATTTGAAAACTGATGAAAATAAATGTTCTCAGGAAGAAATATGGAATATGGTACGTATACTTAAAATTTCAATTTCTAAATTGAAGAGCAGATTAGATCCATCTGAAGAGAGCATTAGTGGATTGGATGATAGATCTGAGGGATTCTCCCAGCAGGCTACATAGAGTGGTTAAGAGATGCAAATACACAAAGGTGCCTGAGCACTACAGACATCAGAATGAGAAGAACTATCATATTCCTAAAGAAGTTCTAGGAGAAGAGAATGGAATGTCAAAGGGATTAACTAAATAGATAATGGTAAGAATTTTTAAGTGTTCATGGATCTTTAAGTTGAAAATATACCAAGTACCAAAGAAGATAAATAAAAACAAAATCAGTACCTTGACCCATCTTCGTGGGACTGTAGAATTATAAAGACGGAAAGAGTGTTAAAAAAGTAAGCAGAAAGCAAATGCATGAAAAAAAAGGCAAAAACTGTAATCAGAGACTTCTAATCAATATTTATGAATGCTGGAATAAAATGAAATGGTATCTTCAGTGTGTTAAGAGGCAATAAAGTTGACTTTATAACAACTCAGTTACTATTCAGTTATGAATACATGCAAAATAATAAAAATGAAAGCAAAAGAAAAAACAAGCAAAGTTTACCATTCATAGATAGATCCTCATTGGAAGAGATGCTGAAGAATGTACTTAAAGAAAAAGAATAGTGAGATGTCTAGAAAGTAAATTATAACTGAGAAAATAAATTGCTAAATAAATAGGCAAATTGCTACATAAGCCCTGATGGTTTTTAAAAGAAACCGTCTAATTTTAGATTTGAAAAATCAAGATGGAACCATAATTTCAGATTAAAAACACATGAAAAATTGAAGGGAGAGATTGGATTAAAAGAATGTTATATTCTTGCCTTTTTCAGGAGGAAGAGCTTTAGACATTCTAAGGATATGTGGTAGGCAGGAAAAGTAACATCCCCTGCAAAGATGTTTATGCTCTAATTTCCAGAACCTGAAAATATGTTATCCCATATGGAAGAAATGACTGTGAAGATGTGATTGTATTAAGGATCTTGAGGGGGCGAGATTATCCTGGTGTGAGGAAAAGAGAGAGAGTGGAGAGTCAGAGAGGGTCATATGAGGATGGAAGCAGGGGGCAGAGTGATGCAATCGTTGACCTTGAAAATAGAAGGAGGCCCCCAGTCAAGAAACCTGGGTAGCCTCTGGAAGCTAGTGAAGGCAAGGAAACATATTCTCGTCTAGAGCTTTCAGAGGGAACATGATACTGCTGACACATTGATTTTAGTGCAGTAAAGCCCATTTCAAAATTCTGGCCTTCAGACTGTAAGTTAAAGTTTTGTGTTGTTTTAAGTCACCAAATTTATGGAATTTTTACAGCAGCAATAGAGAACAAATATATCATAATTTAGAAAGTAAAAGGAATCATACATCAACCACAATTTAATGTTACTTTCAAAGTAGCCAAAAAAAAGTGAGTGAAAAATAAAAGGAAGAAAGAGAAAAACAAGAACAAAGAAATATAACTTGGCATTGAATCTATTTATAGAGTCAATGCCATCCCCATCAAGCTACCAATGACTTTCTTCACAGAATTGGAAAAAACTACTTTAAAGTTCATATGAAATGAAGAAAGAGCCCGCATTGCCAAGTCAATCCTAAGCCAAAAGAACAAAGCCAGAGGCATCACGCTACCTGACTTCAAACTATACTACAAGGCTACAGTAACCAAAACAGCATGGTACTGCTACCAAAACAGACATACAGATCAATGGAACAGAACAGAGCCCTCAGAAATCATGCCGCATATCTACAACTATCTGATCTTTGACAAACCTGACAAAAACAAGCAATGGGGAAAGGATTTCCTATTTAATAAATGGTGCTGGGAAAACTGGCTAGCCATATGTAGAAAGCTGAAACTGGATCCCTTCCTTACACCTTATACAAAAATTAATTCAAGACAGACTAAAGACTTACATGTTAGACCTAAAACCATAAGAACCCTAGAAGAAAACCTAGGCAATACCATTCAGGACATAGGCATGGGCAAGGACTTCATGTCTAAAACACCAAAAGCAATGGCAACAAAAGCCAAAATTGACAAATGGGATCTAATTAAACTAAAGAGCTTCTGACAGCAAAAGAAACTACTATCAGAGTGAACAGGCAACCTACAAAATGGGAGAAAATTTTCGCAACCTACTCATCTGACAAACGGCTAATATCCAGAATCTACAATGAATTCAAACAAATTTACAAAAAAAAAACAAACAACCCCATCAAAAAGTGGGTGAAGGATATGAACAGACACTTCTCAAAAGAAGACATTTATGCAGCCAAAAGACACATGAAAAAATGCTCATCATCACTGGCCATCAGAGAAATGCAAATCAAAACCACAATGAGATACCATCTCACACCAATTAGAATGGCGATCATTAAAAAGTCAGGAAACAACAGGTGCTGGAGAGGATGTGGAGAAATAGGAACACTTTTACACTGTTGGTGGGACTGTAAACTAGTTCAACCATTGTGGAAGTCAGTGTGGCGATTCCTCAGGGATCTAGAACTAGAAATACCATTTGAACCAGCCATCCCATTACTGGGTATATACCCAAAAGATTATAAATCATGCTGCTATAAAGACACATGCACACATGTGTTTATTGCAGCACAATTTACAATAGCAAAGACTTGGAACCAACCCAAATGTCCAACAATGATAGACTGGATTAAGAAAATGTGGCACATATACACCATGGAATACTATGCAGCCATAAAAAATGATGAGTTCATGTCCTTTGTAGGGACATGGATGAAACTGGAAACCATCATTCTCAGCAAACTATCGCAAGGACAAAAAACCAAACACCACATGTTCTCACTCATAGATGGGAATTGAACAATGAGAACACATGGACACAGGAAGGGGAGCATTACACTCTGGGTACTGTTGTGGAGTGGGGGGAGGGGGGAGGGATAGCATTAGGAGATATACCTAATGCTAAATGACGAGTTAATGGGTGCAGCACACCAACATGGCACATGTATACATATGTAACAAACCTGCACATTGTGCACATGTACCCTAAAACTTAAAGTATAATAATAATAAAATAAATAAATAAATAAAATAAAAAAGAAATATAACTTGGTAAATAGAAATCATAAATAATAGAAATCCAAACATATCAATAATAGAAAAGGATTAAATTCATTTAAAAGATATTATATAACTAGCTTTTAAAAATTTCACTATTTGTTCTTTATAAGAGACTCAGAGAAAATTGATGTTGAAAACAAAATGAAAGAGATAGGACAAGCAAATATTAGTGCAGTACTGTATATTAATATTTGTTAGTATCAGACACAATCCACCTTAGCAAAGTAAACATATAGATTTTACACAATAATAAAAATAATAGTTCAAAATAAACAATCAAACTTAGAGACCGAGTACTTAATAAACAATAAACTTTGAGATAAACAAATCAAAAATTAGAATCACAGGGAAACATCAAAAAATTATAAGCACAATGGAATTTTAACAGTCTTTTGTCAGTACAATGTAAAAATCAATCCAGTATTGATTATTCTACTTAACAATTGTATATCAGAGCTTTTAAGAGCTAAATGTAACGAGCTTATGTGGAACTGCACTCCAAAAAATTAAATATACATTTCTAATATGCAAGGAACATTTACCAACACACACACACATACATATATCTATATATACATATACATGTATCCGTATCTGTATATATGTATCTATATATACATATACATGTATCTGTATATGTATATATGTATCTAGATATACATATACATGTATCTATACATATCTGTATATATATACATATACAGATACATCTATACATATATCTATATATGTATACATATGTATACATATATAGATATATGTATGTATTAACTCACAAATGCTGCTGATGAGCCAAGCAAGATGTGAATTGAAAGCTAACCATTATAAAGATCAATGTAGACTTCATTGGTGAATAGGCAAAAGTATTGTGCTTAATTTTAAAAGTCATTTTTTTTTTATCATTTAGATACAGCTTTCAGATCCTGTAACGAGGAAATTTTTTTAAAAAGATAATTTTACATTTCTCATTTATGTACACACAAAAAGCCTATTGTAATATTGTTTGTGATAGTAAAAATTGTATAGAACCTAAAAGCTTATTGCTAAGAAGTTGCTTATGTTATGATACACTAATAGCAGCAATAAAAAAAATCCCCAACCAAAACATCACAACTAACTTTTTAGAGCTTACTTTGTGTGTGGCGCTGTTTTAAATACCTTATATGTGTTAATTCATTTCCCTTGCACAGTAACCTAAGTTTTTAAGGTTTTATACATGTTAAATCATTTAAATTGAACAATAAACCTAGGTGGTAGGTATTATTACTACCTCTATCTTTATGATGAGGTGACAGAGGAACAACAAGGTTAAATAAGTTGCCTAAGATCACATAGCTAGTAAGAGGTAGATTAAAAGTTTTGCTTTCATATATTCTGCCCCCAAATCTCATAACTCTTATTAAGGTGTATTAAATTTTGCTCTATGAAATCCTAAATAATTGATAACAAGAGTGAAGCATTCTTAGGAATGCTAAGATATAATTTCAGATAAAGAGTAAAAATTATAAAATATTATACATAGATCCCATTTATGTAAAATAATAATTTCCTTATACCATTAATAAAATGATTATCAGTCTTTTAAAAACTTTGCCAGTCTTATGATAGAAAATATTATGTTGTTTTAAGTTGTATTTCTTACATTTAAATCTTTGATCTGGAAATAATTTTTGTGTTACATAAAGTAGGTATCTTCCAGTAATTTTTCAAATGGAAAGCCTTGTCCCAATACCAGATTTTTTTGTAATAAAACAATAGAATACTGTAAAATTCAAAACAAGATGGGATCTTACTTTTGAAATATTGTCCATCATATGGGAACTGTCTAATGTCTGAGGATTAATTATATCATGTGCTATAAAATTTAATTAATCTTCCCTTAGAATTAAAAATTAATCTTATTCACAGTTTTATTAGATTCTTGGAGATGACAGATGTGCTTCAATTAATCATATAACTATTAAAAATGAGTCACATGATGTCTTGTTTGTACAAAATAATTTATCTTTATTTCAGTTTTCTATTTTTCTTTCTAGGAAAGATTTCTGTGTGCACAAAGATGAACCATGTGATACTGTCGGTAAGTGTGAAAATTCTCACACTTTTGGAGTTCTGGAGAACTTGAACATATCACTTGTTTAAGTATAGGAAATTATTTGTGTTCTGGTTATAAAGGAATAACTTCAAAATGTCAGACATACATATTTTCTACCTATATGTTTAATCATTTGTCAGCACTTCAGTGTAAAAGACATGTATCAACTATATATATTGGAGACAATCTTTAAGTGATGCTTTAAGGCTATAATTAGTCCTTTTTTGTTATTTTCTCAGAGATACACACATGGGTTCAATAAAATTTTATTATTATTAATAACCAAAGACAAAATATATTAATGACATTATGTTTGACTAATTTGCAGGATAACAGATTATTTTTTGAGTTACATATGCTTAAAGGCCTTTGCAGACTGTGTCAAAATAAACTGCTTGATTCAGTATGATTCTTCTTACATGAAGTGGCAAATTTTTCACCATTTGTATTAGATATCTAAAGTGCCTAAAACAGAACCAGATAGCCAACAGAATTCATGAAACCACTGTTCTTCTAATTTTGAGAAAATGGTCACATATATGTTCATGTTTTAAAATGTATCTATATAAATATAAATGTATCTATCCAAAGATACCCCAATCTTTATATATAAATACATATATTTAATTTTAAGTTACATAGCTGTGTGTAACAATATATTATTGGTAAGGTTCATTTAAGAATTGTAATCTAATTTTGGCATATCATGTAGGGTTCATTTCTATAGGATGAGCAGTATTTTAACTTGACCATTTTGTTGTGTCATTTTTTTTTTTATAAAGTGAATAATAAATAAAAGGGGGTAGAAACAGAACATAGGGATATTAGTATTTTAAAAGATAATTCTAACTAGTTCCATTAACCTAATTTTTCATCAACCTCCTCATATGTTTAAAATCTTAGATAATATAAGGATTTTTGACATGTATTATTCATAAAACTTATGATGGAAAGTGGTTATAATAATGTAAAGTGGATGTTGATGGAATCAAGGGAATATTTGGTTCAGAAGGAATTGTCGGCATGAAAAGAGCTGGGCACCTAAGGAAAAGCGGAATTGATGTAGGGACCATCTTCCTACTGTTGACTCTCTTGCCTGCTTCCCCCAGTTTTCTTCTTTTCCTGTCTGAATCTCCAGAATTTAAAACTTTATATCTGGTTTTTGTTACCCTAACCATGGAAGCTTTTGATTATCAGTAAAGCTTGTCTCAAAATAATAACCTTTTCTTTCATGTAAGCAGCAATGTTGCCCCCAAAAGCCTTGTTTGATAGGGACAGCTCAACATCTTGCCTTGCTTGAGCACATGTGAGAAATCAGCAACTCAGGCGCCATCTTCCATAGCTATACACACGAACTGACTCTTCATAGCCTGTAAGCAGCTACTAATAAGAAGAACCAATTTCTGTTTTGATAACAACAGAACTTCACATCTTGCTAAATCTGCTAATTCAAAATTGTGTGTATATTTGTGATATAGTATATGTAAATCTTATTTTCTAATTTAAAACACATTTGAATAATTGAGTACCTCAGTGTGTTCTGATAATCAGAGTATGTAAGATTTGGCAGGAAAGCAATTTATTGAATCTTTGGCTCTGTTTGTCCTGTTCATTAAGATCTTTAAATAAATCAGTTTTAAATATTACAGCATAGGGTGTGAAAAGTCCAGTGCCCTTCCTGAATTATCTCTGTTTTGCTGATTCCTTAGATTGTCATCAGCACCTCTGACATCACTAAAGCCTAGTTCTCCCTTCCGTATCTTATGGCAGATTTTTTTCCTTTAGCCCAAATATAGACGGGATCTTTCCCTATGTAGTCTTGACAGAGTAAAAATCTGAAATATTTCTTCAAGAGAGGTAAAATGAAAACTTATAACAACCAAGTCAAATTAATCTGTTTCACCCAAACCCCACAAAAACCTTCTTGTCACACTACCTATGCCTGTGTCTGGAGTCATATACAGTCAGCCTTCTGTATTATGGACTCCATCTCCATGGATTCAACCACTTGTGGTTCAAAAATATTTTGTCTAAATAAAAATAAGAAGTAAAAATGCAGCGATAACAAAAAATGCAAATTAAAAGTAATATAGTATAACCACTATTTACATAGCACTTATCTTGTAAGTGCTAGGTATTATATTAGGTATTAAAGGTAATCTAGAGATGATTCGAAGTATAGGAGAGGATGTGCATAGGTTATAATCAAATACCACTCCATCATATAAAAAGGAATTGAGCATCCATGGATTTTGGAACCAATCCCCCATGGATACAAAGGGATAACTGTATATTTATAAGATTTATAAAGATATTTGTGAGACATAGACATTGTGGTTGCCACCTCATCATCCATGCATCTACCACTGTGTAGCTGCAATGCTATGTTAGGAAAGGGTAGCCCTACGGGGTTGGGTTATGATTAGTCTAGGCCTATCATGGGGATTGTTTCAGGACCCTAGGCCTAAGCCAGTCAGCACATGCCATTGCCCTGGTTGAGACATATGATCTGTTCCCTATATTTGCCTCAACAAGCTGAAAAAGGTAGCATTTTTGATGGTTAGAGCTTGATCATATATGCCTCCACTGGATATAAAGAAGGAAGAATGCAACCCTGATCACTATAATCAGGAAGGAAACCATCCTTAGGATGAATCTGACATCATATACTGCAGAATGAAGAGATGGAAGGTTTCTTTCTCCTGGATGATATTGTTGAATCCTCCAACCCTGAAGCCCAGTCTAATGTTTGGGTTTCTGAATATGTTAGTCAGTATATCCTTACTACTAAGCCAGTTTAAGACTTTTACGTTACTTGTAGCCTAAGGCATAAAAATCTTCCCTGATGTTCATATTTTCATTTACAGGGCAAGAAAAATATGGGGCAATATTAATAACCTCTCTATTGTTATTAAGAGAAAATGCTGGTAAACTGCTCTGTGACTTGTTAAAAAATTAAATGAGTGTATATATAGCTTATCAATCATCTTAACAGCTATCAATCTCTAGTAAAACAAAGCCAAAGTGATTTAGGGTTAATATCAATAAAATGTTTATTTGTACACATTTTAAAATCTCCTCATGTAATCCAAAGGGATATATTTTTGACAGATGCTTTTAAGTCATTGTTTACTTCTTTTCTCTTTTATCTATAACCGATGTGAAGTCAGCCATTTTACTTTTTTTTTCTATAATGAAAATATGGAAAGAGGAAAGAGAAAGGGAAGAAGTGGATTTAGTATTCATTAGTTTGGATCATATAGGATTGAATGATAACTTTAAGATGCTTCTCCCTATTCTCATAGATATAGTAAGAGGAAAGAACAGCACTTACAGGATTTGAATTTATATTATTAATGTGAGTTATAAATGGAGAGGAATGCTTGTATTTTCAAAGCAATAGTAAGATTTATACTTTGCACTGTAATTCAAACAGTATTTTCATGGACATTATCTCATTTAATTCCCTCAAAATCTGAACTCTCTAGTTTTGTTATCACTATTATTTTACAGATGAAGAAAGCCCTGAAAAACAAAAGGATCATAGATTTTGAAGTCAGATGTCTAGATTTAAATCAGGGCTATGCTACTTATTGACTATGTGAATTTAGGCACACTAATAACTCGAAAGCTTGGATTCCTCACCTTTAAAATAGAGGCTACATCTTCTATCTCACAGAATGTTGTGAAACTGTGACAGTCGCAAAGCAGCTAGTTAACTGGCATTTCATCTACACCAGTTTCTATCACATCCTCTTATTCCCCATGGAGAGGTTACAGATTTTTCCCAGAATCACTGATAGTAAATGGTAGTGCTAGACTCTACCTCAGATCTTCTGACTGTACTGTCACCTTTCTTTTATAACATAAAGCATTTTTATACAATAGATAAAAATACAACTAGAAAACTGAATGTGAGAACAATGTCTTCAGATGAAGATATAGAATTAAATTGGAAATGACAAACACAAACTTAGAAATAATTTTATTTACCAATATTTCAACTTTAAAACAATAGGATATTGTGCTCATTCGCTGAGTCAAAAGGTTTGTGCATTTAAATGAGTTGGGCTATGTTAATGTTACAGAATATTATTAAGTAAGTGCTTCCGTTGATAAATTATAGTTATTTACTAAGCTTATACTTGAAAAGCTACATGGGGGATAAAAAGTAAAATTAATTTTTACCACCTTCTCAATTACACACTTTTTCCTGTTGATATAGTTATGTAGATGGTTTGGTAGGTCAGTAGGTAGGTATGTAGATCATGGAAGAAAATACATGCTATTATATGTTTTAACCCATAAAAATATCAATTTAAAAACATATGTGCATTTTCCTTTTAAATCCCTGAAATTAGGATTCATTTCACAATGAATGGCTTACCAGGGTTGTCGGAATTTAATTCAAAGTTTTTAAAATCTTAGATTGAATGAACTATAGTGGTGTACTTAAATTTCAAGGGAAATAAAGTATATTTCATTGTGCAAGTGGCAACTATCTCTTTGCTGCTATTGCTTATGAAGTTGCCTTAATTTTTGTGGTAGGCAGAATAATGGTCCTCAAAAGTGTATTTGCCCTAATCCCTGGAATTTATGAATATGTTAGGTTACAAAGCAACAAGGAATTAAGGTAGTGGATGGAATTAAGGCTGCCAGTCAACTGACCTTGAAATAGGGAGATTATCCTGTATTATTATGGTAGGCCCAGTGTTGTCACAGGAGTTTTTAAAAGTGGGAGAGTGAGGCAGAAAAGTTCTGAGTCAGAGAGAGACATGATTACTAAAGAAAGACAGAGATACAATATGAAAAGAATTCAACTCATTATGGATGGTTTGAAGAATGAGGGGGTTACTAGTGAAGAAATGTGAGCAGCTTCTAGAACATGCAAAAACAAGGAAATAGAATCTTCCCTAGAGCCGACATAAGTGAACACAAACAGCCTTTTCAACACTTGATTTTAGCCAGTGAGGTCTGTGTCAAACTTCTAACCTAGAAAACTGCAAGAAAATAAATTTGGATACCTTAAGCCACTGAATTTGCAATATTACAGGCAGCCATGGAAAACCAGAACACTTTATAAGTTAATGTTGCCTCCATCATTTAGAGAAAGAATAAAGAAACATGGTGATTTCAAATCTTTAAACTGTGGTATCAACAATTCTGTTTCTATGGTTAGTTTTGAGAACTGGTAAAGAGCTTGAGATTAGATAAAAAGTAGTAATTGGTACCATGATATATAAATATATATATAAGGAGCAACAAACTCAGGTTCTGTTAACAAACATGATTAATTATAGTTAACTATTTCTAGCTGAGAGATTAGCCAAAAAGAAGCCTATCTCTTCTTTTAACAATTAAATAAATTGAATCAATTCTTTAAAAGCTACCCACGGCCAAGCACAGTGGCTCCTGCCTGTAATCCTAGCTCTTTGGGAGGCTGAGGCAGGCAGATTGCTTGAGGCCAGGAGTTCAAAACAAGCCTGGACAACATGGTGAATCTCTATCCCTACTAAAAATACAAAAAAAATTAGCTGGGCATGGTGACACGCACCTGTAATCCCAGCTACTTGGGAGGCTGAGGCAGGATAATCGCTTGAACCCAAAGGCAGAGGTTGCAGTGAGCCGAGATGGTGGCACTGCACTCCAGCCTTGGCAACAGAGTGAGGCCCTGTCTCAAAAAAACTTATAATAAAATAAAAATAAAATAAAATCTACCTACAAAAATACTAGGCTCTGATGATTTTTGTAGTTGATTTCTATGTTCCAAAGATGGATTATTTCAATGTTATACAACTATTTTAGAAAATAGAAAATGGAGGGATTAAAACTGTATAAATGTCTTACTAAATCCTAAGAGGACAGAGTAAAATAGAAAAATGATAAGCCCTTCTTTATTAGAAAAGAAATTAAGAAAGTCAAAACCAAATATTAGCAGATATTATCTTACAATGCTTTTTTTTTTAAATAACCAAGTATGGTTATTTTATTGCAGGTTTATTCCAGAAATGCAAGGGTAGTTTAACATTAGAACATTTTAAAATGTAACTATATATTCCAATTAAAGATAAAAACCATATGATCATCTTGTTTGGATAAAGAAAATGCCTTTCATACGATTCAAAACACATTCATGATAAAAACTCTTGGCAAAGTAGGGAAAAGTAGGAACTTTATTAACCAGTAGAAGTCACTTACAAAACAACTTGTAAATATCTTTCCTTTTAAACAGTGGAGCATTAAAAGCATCCCTTTCAGAATCAGAAACAAGGAAACAATTCTGCTACCACCACTTCTATTCGACAATGCACTGAAAATTTTAGGCATTACAATAAACTAGATAATTGTATTATCTACATAAAGAAAAAACAGATTATAGAATTAAATTATGAGAAATAGTAGGAGAGTTTAATTGGTGGTTAGATATCAAATCAATATGCAATAACCAATTGCATTTTATTTTGGTGATAGGCAGTAAGAAATTAAAACTTGTTTATTTTATGTAAAATATGAAATATATTGAAATATATCTAATGACAAATATGTAAGACATATGGACAATATTATAGACTATATTACAATTCAATAAAGGAGACCTTGATGAAGAGATACACTCTACTCATGGTCTGAAAGACTAAGTATGATACAAATGTTCATTTCCCTCAAACTGATCTATTAATACAATGCATGCCATTAAAATTCTAACGAGAGTTTTGAAGGAACTAGATAGGATGATTCTAAATGTATAGAGGAACATAGGTCTGAAAATTGCCAAGGTACTGTTGAAGAAAGAATATGGGAAGGAAGGAAACCTGCGCTATCAGATACCAAGATATAGTACACAGTAAATATGAAAATGCAGTTGCCCGTATTTGGAAATTGATGTATACTGCAGATCACTGGGTAAGGCATAGTTCAATACATTATGTTAAGTTGGTTATTCACATGAAAAAAATTTGAGATTAATTCATATGGTTTAAATTTGCAAAAACAGGAGTCTATTTTTGATGTAGAGACAGATTTCTTAGAGAGTACACAGAAATGTTAATCATAAAGGAACTATATTAATATTTAAAATGTATGTATGTTAAAAGACATAGTAATGAAAGTGAGCAAAAGCAAGCTTCTGTCAGGGAGAGGATACCATATTTCATTGATTTTAAAGTATCTTCAATTTTCATTGATTTCAAGACATACCATTACTTTATGTATCACTAAATAAATAAGACAATGACTAATTTTAATTCTCAGATATTATTCAAGACATTACAATGTGAAATAAGGTGAATCTTAGAATTGTTGATGTATATTAATAGTATTTCCAATACATGTAACCAACAAAATATTAGAACCCAGAGTATAAAAACAACTTTTCTAAATCAGTAAGTAAGAAACAAACAAGGAAGTAGACATGCCAAATAGGGCAAAAGACTCCAAAGACCATTTTTGGAAGATAATACATCAAGGGTGAATTTAAAAAAAATAAAATGGTAAGATGCCCAACTTTATTAGTAGTAAAGGAAATGAACATTCAGATCACAAGCAGATTTCTACCAGTGGGATTGATGAAATTAAAATCTTACATTATAAAGTGATGGCAAATATGTGAATCTATGGAAACAATGTGCTTCAGGAGTGAATTTAAATTGGTATAATCATTTTGGAGAACTTTGGGCAGTATTTAGTAAAACTGGCATTTGTACAACTTGACGTCATTAATTACATTCTTACACATACACCTTAGAGAATCCTATATGCATTAAAGACATGTTTATGATAGAAATGCAAACATATATCCAAGTCCAAAGTTTATCTTTTCTTTTCTGTCAGGAATATAAAGCCCTTAAAACATTCTATATCCCCTGTCCCTATTGTAGGCTGTTACCATTTTTTAAAACAACTTATTTGATTTTTAAAACACACAAGATGTTATGTTTCTCTACAGTCAGTGCTCAATTAGATTTATTCACATATTTATTATTTTATTAGTTTTTATTAGTTCTTCATTCTTTCTTACAAACCAGTTCTCTATCCTAATCTTACTTTCCTCCTATTGAAGCAATATTTATTAGAATTTCCCTTAGTAAAAGTCTACTGGGGACACACACTTAAGTTTTATTTGGTATGAAAATGTCTTAATTTTACTTCAATTCTTGAAAGATATTTTAAGTGAGTACAAAATCCCAGGATTCTGGATACCTATTTGGTATTTTTGTTTTTTCAGCACATTTTGAAGATTTAGTTGACCTGTCCTTTGGCATCCATTGTTGCTCTTGAGGATTTAGCTATCAGTCTAATTTATTTTAATGCCATCTGTTCTACAAAAACAAAACAAAAACAGAGTCTAGGTTAAAGTAGACAAGTTTTCATGCTATAACTTTTTTTTAGGGAGCAGGTTGTTTTTCTTATCATTTCATTGAGTTTAGTTATTTGTGTGGGAGGGTGGGGAAAGATGGTATCTTCTCGCACTCACTTTAATTAGAAGTTTCAGTTCTGAGACCTCACCTTGAACAGGCATTATCTTTGTCCCAGTGCAATGGCTAAGGCTGAACATTTTGGATCTGAGATTGGCAAATGCCTATAGGCAACCAGCACATTGGTGCCAGCTCAGAACTCTTCCCTGCTTTTCCTTCAGCCCATGGAAGGATTTCCCTTAAGAGTGAACTCAGCTATGCATTTAAGATGATTTTTGTTATTTTTACTCCATCATTTATATGTTCAGGTGATTTGCAACCAGAATTTTCTCACTGCTGGTAGTAGAATTTCAAGGAAAACTTTTTAAGTACTACTGTACTTTATGTATGTATTTTTATACATACATATGTTTATACATCTTGCAGCAACACTTAGTCACACAATCCAATTTGCTCAACATTCACATGTGTTGTGACACTAACTTGGATAATTGGTTTTATAGTTAAGATGTCACCGCAAGTTTTTTTTAAAAAATAGTTTTAGAAACTGTTTTAGAGATGTTCAGATTGTCTGTATGCCTCAAGGTAGTAATTATTAAACTTTTTGGTCTTTGTACTCCTTTACATTCTTGAATTATTTAAGATCCCAAATAGATTTTTATGTAGGTTACATTTATCAATTATTGCTGTATTAGAAATTAAAATAGATAAATTCTAAAAACATTTTGATTTATTTAAAATTAATAATAAACTCATCAAATGTTAGCATAAAGGACATGCATTCATAATTTTTACAAAAATTAGCTATATTATCTAGAACAATAAAAATAGTGAGAAGACATGGCTTTGTTTTATATTTTTGAGAGTTTCTTTGTTTGGGTTCTAGCAGACAGCTGAATTTCATATCTGCTTCTGCATGTAAGATGTTTCTGTATGTTATTACGGTTGATCTGTATGAGGAAAATGTGGCCTTACCCAGAATGTAGTTGAAAAATGGAGGACTATTTTCAGATTATTGTGCATTTTCTAAAACCCATGTTGTAGTGTTTTAAAAGTTTGTGGAATGGGACAATGTAGAATGTGAAAGCATAGGATGAACTTTCACACTCTATTATATTAATATCTATTGGTATATCTCACACTTTAAATGGATCTTTTCACCCTGCATGACTTTTTAGTATCAATTATCTATTGATTGGAATATATTAGTTCACTGAGTCAGGCAGATCTTCTAAATGTTGACACATTTCACCCTACTATCTATCTATCTATCTATCTATCTATCTATCTATCTATCTATCTAATCTATCTGTTAATATCACCATCTATATTATCAGAAAAGTATTTAAGTTTTGAGAACCTGCAAGCTCATGGTGACAGATGAAAGTTTTCCAATATCCTAATTTTTCACTTGAAAACTTGAATTTTATTCTTGGCAAGAAAAATAGTCATAATACCATCAGTTGGTTTTCATAGAGTGACAAGTTCACTTTGTTCATTTTTAGGCAAGTATTGCTCAGATTTCCAAGTCTGAATACTGTTTGTCACTTATTATTTCAGTGAAAAAATGATGCTTCATGAAAAGCACAGCTGGCTCAGCTCATAACTCAAACAATCTCACAATACTTTTAACTGAGACATCATATTTTAGCCTGCAACAGAAATGCTTTATCCATACTTCCTTTTTGTTACACAAAAATATTTTTAAAATGTATATACTCAAGTGTTGAGATTTGATAAAATGAATAAATGTTACTGCTACATCTGGAAATTTTGAAGTGAAATTGTCATGGTACCCCTCCTGGGAGTAAGCGGCAGTGAATAAAATGACTGACAGTGAAGTTGGTGCCACTGCCTTGACTAGGCAATTTTACCTACCATTACTTTGGCACCATCACTACAAATGTCAACACAGTTTTAACTTTGTATATACCTCTTGAAAAGGTCTTAGAAGACCCACTGAAAGGGTCTTATGGAATCCTGCATAACCCTCTTTGAGCAATTCTGCCATAAGCTGAGAATGATTGATAATCAATGGGGATAGTCAGTGTTTACGTGTGTGTGTGCGTGTGTGTGTACACGTGTTTCCTGAGACTTTTTAAGGACTTTAACGTATAGAAAATTGGTAAATACTTAAAGCTGGCAAAGATAAATGCTGATTGAATAAGTTTCCTGCTGTGAATATTCCTCTAATACTTGCTGATGAGAGAGGCTGTGTATCCTTTACCACCAAGTTCCCAGCTCTATGATGCTCTGACTCTCCAGGCATTCTATGGAAACTTAGTTGCTTCAACATCCTAACTTTTTTTTTTCTGTCTTTGAGCAGGTTGGAATGATCCAGGTTATTCTTCTCTATGCTTCTGAATATTCTGATTTTATGTACTTGACATATTGTCAAACAGGTATACAGACCACCCAGGAAGCAACTGCCAAAAAGAAGCATATCCATACACTGAAACATATTTAAATAGCCCTTTATGGCAACACTGCACTGTGAGAATCTCCAGACCCTTCCCTTTCCAAACATCAGTACATTCTTCATACCACATTTCAGCAGAAGTAATCATTTTTGCTAGGTGAGAAGAGGTTAAGCTCATTTTTAAATAGCTTAATTTTTATCAAACAGCAATTTGGCTTTTTTTTTTTTTATTTTGCATTATGGCACCTCAACCATAGAGAATTTCAGGGACTTAAAATACTTAAAGCAATTATTGAGGTCATCTTTTTACTTCAATACCTTTGATGATAGAATTATATTGTTTGTACTGAAAAGCCTTATTAGTTTAATATGTAATATTTTGACATTTTTAAGCCTTTGGACTAGGCAAAGAATAGGTTAACTTTTGTCTACATAAATCTTAGTTTCTAATTGAATTGGTAGTGTAATTAAGTATTCAAGGGAGTTCCAGTGCATTCATTGGGGATTTATATATTCAAAGTCCAATATCAAGCTCTATGATGGATTCAAGGTTGACAATCAGATTTTTGCCCACTCAGTCTAGTGGGACATATACTTTTGCAGAAGAAATTAGCAAGCATATTAGAAGCCTGTGCCCACCTTCAATGGGTATACTTTTATAAAAAATATTTTTTGAAAAATTTTTGAATATTTAGAGGTCTTCACATTTGTGAGAGATATGTTGTTACAATGCACTGCTCAGTGATTAACACAGGAAGCTTCAGATATGCAAATAGAATATATTCAGTGTGGTAGACAGAATTCTAAATATGGCAATCCCAAGATTTCTGACCTCTAGCTATTCAATCAAATGCTAATCTAAGTACTGCTGTGAAGGAATTTTGCAGAGGTAATTAAAGTTTTTCAGTTTACCTTAAAACATGGAGATCTAACCAGGTGAAACTTTTTTTTTTTGACACGTAGTCTCGCTTTGTCACTGAGGCTGGAGTGCAGTGGCGCAATCTCGGCTCACTGGAACCTCCGCCTCCTGGGTTCAAGCGATTCGCCTGCCTCAGCCTCCCCCGTAGCTGGCATTACAGGCATGTGCCACCATGCCCAGCTAATTTTTTGTATTTTTAGTAGAGACAGCGTTCCAGGTGAAACTCTTAAAGCAGAAGCAAGGCACTGAATTGTAGCAAAAACCTGCATGAGTTTGTAAGCTGATACTTTCCAAAACCTTTAAACAAGAGCACAGCCTGAATGATATCTTGACTTTGGCCTTGTGAGACCTTAAGCAGAGAACCCAGTCAAGCCCACCCAGACTTCTGACCTATAGTAATGTGGGATAATAAATGGGTGTTACTTTAAGCTGTTACATTAGTGGTAATTTGCTATGAAGCAATAGAAAACTAGCTCATTCTGACTAAAGGATGCGTATTATTTCATATTAATTGGGGGCTTATATATGGGAAGAAAACAAGTCCACCTTGGATGCAAGTATATACATGATCCTTGGTGAGGACAGAATAAGAAGGAAGAAAATGTTTGTTAAGAAATAAAAGTTAAGGGGAGAAATTGGAAGAGATTTTCATTTATCATATCCGATGAGACAGTAAAACAGCAAAAGGATTTTACGAGGATTTTGGAAGGACTTAATACAATTCTGTAATCATTCCAATTTCTCCATATTTAATATTCATTTCCCTTGTCCCATCAGTGATGAACAAAAGCATATTAAGGTGATATGGCTCTAAACACTTGACTGTGGTACAGAAAGGAAAGGGGTCGGGAAAATTGGTCCTTCAAGGAGGTAATTTGGATGGCGCCAGCTTGGAATAGAGGAAATGCAAGTCTCTGGGCCTCCAGCAAAGAAGCTAAGAAAACCCAATGGAGTCAGATTGGGCCTGGGCATGACATTAGCTTTGAAATAAAAAGGCCTGTGAGGTTTATTTATAGATAAGGTAAACATATATTTTGTAGTTCATACCAAGGAACTTTTAAAAGTTAAGAGACATAATTATGCTTAGACAAAAGCAGAAGTTGGGATGCCCTAGGCAAAGTAGCCCTATGGTCACTCTATTGTTGATGAACATGTTTAAGACATTAAACACACTAATCAGAATTTTTAATAATAAATTTAAAATTACTTACTTCAGAAATATTAACCATCACAATTATTTCTATAATTTAGATTTTTCATTATTTAATCTCCCAATAATTATAATTAGACTTAATAGGAATAAACCTATGAGCATTTGCTACATGTATTAGAAGCTGATTCTGTACCATTTCTCTTAACTTTGTTTTCATTTAATCCAGATGGCCACAAAGCATTGGCTATTGGCACATTATGATGGTCTGGGTCTCAGATATATTTGATACACAGAGAGTAATAACCTTCATCTTGTACTAAATTCTCATATCTGAGAGGCCTGGAAATATACTTTGAAGATAATATGAAATGTGCTACTGTATCCATTTTCCTCAATTTTTATTGGTTCTTGCATTTCAGATGACCTTCTTTTCACTTCTCTTTCTTATCATTTATTCAATTTCCTCCAATATTTTGAAACCCCTATTCTGTGCCCAAGTTTGTGTTAGGTGCTAGATGCTAGAAATAGAGTGGTGCCTAAAATGATCCTATTTATATATTCTTTAAATGTTTTCCTTTTTCCTAGCCTTTCATTATTGTTGCCCAGATAACCTAAAAAGTTTCCTATTCGTCTCCCTTTTATACTAAGCCAACTTTTTCTCTTTTTCTATCATAGCTTACAAGAATAAATGTATTGATACATATCTCTTAAACATAGAGAAGCCTTAGTATTTTCTTCCAAATCTGGATGTGAAGGGAAAAAAGGTCTGCCATCAAATTTTAATGATGTTGGTTTGATCAGAAAACTCTATTTTGAACTCAGTAGAAATTTTTCTTAGCATTTTTTTAAGCAACAGTGTTGGGGAAAATTCGCAAATCTGTTTTTTTCCTTTTTGTTTAATCATTAGTATGCTAATAACATTAATACAATTTATATTATTTTAAAGCAGATGTCTAGTAGGTTAGTTCTACTATGGTGTATAGAATATTATCAATTATTACATGACAAAATATAGAAACTGTATAAGCCCATACAGAAGAAAATCCTTTTGTCAAATATTGCAGTGCTTTGGGACTTTAATATGTAAATAATCTAGTGATATACCAAAGTTGTCTCTGCATTTTCCAGGTCCTTCCCAATCCTGTCCTCTAAGTAGTTGGACAGTGGAAATAACTCTAAAGAATGTTGAGATAATGGAAATGTTTGATTTGCATCATAGAAAAAAAATACAATTCCCTAGGTAGTTTTCTTTGAGTTATAAGATGCTAGTGTTGGTTTATTATTTTTATTTTTTGCAGAGAAGTAACTATCTCTGTCTAGTTTCAGGTAAACTGGAGTAAACACACTCCACCCTTCTCTCTCCCATTGAATGCACCTATAAAACTTGAGAGAATGGAACACCTGTTTGAGGATTTTTAAAAGTAAAAGTAACAGGCTGATTGGGAAGAAGATATGAATTTGAAGTGCCACCAAACCAGCAGTGAGTTTATAATTTTTCTCTCTTTTTGTATTCTCCATCTTGGATTCAACACAGCCCACACTTGTAAGTTGTCATTAGGGCCTGTAGAGATAAAACACTAGGAGAAGCCCTCCCGTTCTGGATTAAGGACCAGGAAGGGGCCCTGATGCTCAGAGAAAGTAGGAGAAGCCCTTCCTTTAATGTCTACATTCTCTTCTGCCCCATCTCCCATCTTCTACAATCCCATGATAGCAGCAGCAGGGGTAGTAACAGTGGCAGGAAGATGAGCCATAAAAATTTGGATAAATCTTCCTCTCTGATCTGAACAGCTTTAATCCCATGAGGATGGGGTAGACGCCATTTCTTCTCATCTCTTGATTCCGTCTGCTTGTACGTGGAAACAGACATAATTATGAGAACACAGCAGAGAGATAACTAACTCCACACTTTCTGAAAGCAGTACTGAAATGAGAACTGCATAGAAGTGAAAGGTGCTAAAAAGAGCATGGAGAGGGAAGGGCTTAGGAAAGTGACCTCAAAGCTGTTTACCAACTTGTGCTCAACCTTAAGCTTTGTATGTGTGGATATGACTCTAAAATTTCTTTGAGAACAGAGCTATTACAATAGCAATGCAAAGGCCTTGAAAGTTGACAATTTAACCAAAACACGCAGAAGCCTTGTAAGTTTGGAACTTATAGCATGAACCAAACTAGGTTGATTTTATGCTAAAAAATTAACATTCTTCATAAGATTTAAATAAGTCTCCTAATGTTATAGGTAAAATGTCTAGAACACAATTCAAAATTATTTTACATATAAAAACATGAAAATCTCAATTTGCATGGGAAAAGACACCCAACAGATGCCAATTCTGAGATGGCACAGATTTTGGAACTATCTTGCTAGACTAAAGCATTTATTATAAAGATGCTCTAACAAGTAAGGGCAAACATATTTCAAATGAATGGAAGGGTAGAAAGTCTTAGTAAATAAATAGAAAGAAAAAGCAAATTGAATTTTTAGAATTAAGAATAAATAATTATTTAGAATTAAGAATAAAATAATTGGAATAAAATCTCTCTGGATAAGCTGAATAGCAGCATGGAGCTGACTGAGAAAAGAGTCAGTGAACTTTAAGACAAATCAGAAGAAACTATCCAATCTGTTAAATGAAGAGAAAAAAGATTGGGAAAACAATACCAACAGAGCCTCAGAAACTCACTGGTTCCTGAGGCACAGTAGTTATCATGGGCTCCAGGAGAAGAAAAAAAAAATATGACTGAAGACTTCTCACATTTGGAAAAAAATTTAAACCATCATATTTAAGAATCTGAGCAATTCCACACAAGAAATACACAGAGAAATGCACAGCTGGAGACATCATAATCAAACTGCTGAAAGCTAAAGATGAACTAAAAATGACACCAAAAAACAAGCTGTTATTTATAAGGGAACAGTGATTCCAATGACAGCCAATTTCTCATGACAAACCATGAAATCCAGAATCCATGAAAGAAAGGATTGTCAATGTAGAATTCTATATTTTCAAAAAATATTTTTTAGACATAAAGGTAAAATAAGGACATTATAAAGTGAAGAAAAACTAAGAGAATTCTTAGCCAAAATTGCTGCTTTAAGAGAATTGCCAAAGGAAGTAGTTCTAACAGAAGGGAAATGATACTTAAAGGAAACTTGGAACATCAGGAATGCAGAAAGTAAAAGAAATGACAAATATCTGGATAAATAAAATAGACTACTCTCAACCCCAGAATATTTTAAATAGCCTTGATATTTGAAAGCAAAAATTGTAACATTATCTGTTGGAGTCCATGATGTATAGTAGATTTAATACATAAGACAACAACAGTAATACATGGGGGGGATAAAGGGACATTCATGTTGTTAATTAAGCTTTCAATATTCCATTTGAAATGGTAAAATACTGATTCTAAGTAGACTTTTAAGGGTGAATATTATGTAATGTAAAACCTATGGGAAGCAACCACTAAAAATATATACAGAAGGATGAAATTAAAAACACAATAAATACACTGGGCATGGTCACTCATGCCTGTAAGCCCAGCATTTTGGGAGGCTGAGGCTGGAGGATCACTTGAGGCCAGGAGTTTGAGACCAGCCTGGGTAACATAATGAGACCTCGTTGCCACAAAAAAAGTTTAAAAATTAGCCAGGCATGGTATTGTGTTCTGGTAATCTCAACTACTCAGCAGGCTGAGGTGGAAGAATCACTTGAACCCAGGAGTTTGAGGTTACAGTGAGCTATGATGACACCACTGTACTCCAGCCTGGGTGACAGAGCAAGACCTTGTCTCTTAAATAAATAAATAATTAAATAAATCATTTAATATTGAAAAAATATTCAAAAAAAATAAAAGTCAGGAAAGGATAACAGAAGAAAGGATAACAGTAAAAACAACATCAACAAAAAAATAATAAAATGTTAGGCCCAAATTTTCACATTTCAATAATTCATTAAATATAAATAGTTTGAACACGCCAAATAAAAGTTCTTAAAATTGAAAGACCCCATCTTTGCTATCTGAAAGAAACTCACTTCAACTATAATACACAGGTTAAGAGTAAAAGGATGAAAAAGATATACTGTGGAAAAAGTAGTAAAAAGTAAAAAACAAAAACAAAACAAAAAAACCCTCAAGTGACTATTTATATCAGATGATGTAAATTTCAGACCAAAGAAAATTACCAAGAATTAAGAGGGACATTACATAATATTAAGGGATCAATTAACCAAAAAGATATAGTAGTTTAAATGTTTTAGCACTGAACAATAGAGCTTTAAAACTCATGAAGCAAAAACTGACAAACTAACAGGAAAAATGGACAAATGCACAATTATATTTGAAATGTCAACACTCCTCTAAGTAACTGATAAAACCAGTAAACAGGAACTTAACAGTGATATAGAAAAATTGAAAACCACCGCTAGCTAACCTTTACACACTGCTCCACCCAACCATAGCAAAATATGCATGCCTTTCAAATGACACGGAAATTTTTCCAAAGGGAAAGGAACATTTTCTAGCTCATAAAGCAAACCTTTACCAATTTAAAGGAATTTAAATCAAACAAAGTATATTCCTGGGCAAAATGGAATTTAACTTCAAATTAATTACAAAAAGATAGCAGGAAAATGTTCTCTAAATGTTTGGAAAATAACAAATTCTCAATAATTTATGGGTTGAATGAAACATTTCAAGGGAAATTACTAAGTGTTTTGAACTGAACAAACATGAAAAGACAACATACAAATTGGAGGATGCAGAAAAAGCCATGCTTAGAGAGGAACGTATAGGGTTAAATGTTCTTATTATAAAAAAGGACAGATCTCAAATCAATAATCTAAGAATCTACCTAAACTGGCTGAAAAGGTAGAATAAGCAAAACAAAACACACTCATATCAACCAGAAGGAAAGATGTTGTAAAAATAGGAGCATAAATCAGTAGGAGAATTCCCCTATTGCTTCGGATAATTCTCCTATTGACTCTCCAAAAGAATTCTCCTAAATCAGTTCTCCTGTTGATTTATGCTCCTATTGATTTATGCTCCTGGGAAATCAAAATGGAATAGCAATAGTGAAAATCAGTGGAAACAATTTTTCTTGTGGAATTGTGAGTAAAATTTCAAACCTCTAGCAAGTATGACAAAGAAAAATAGAAAATAGAAACAGTTTACTGATACCAGCAATGAAAGGGAAGATATCATTATAGACCCCACAGACATTAAAATAATCATTAGGGAATAATAAAAATAGCTCTGTGAGCATCAGTTTGACAGTTTAGATTAAATGGACCAGTTCATTGAAAACCTCAAACAAAACTTATCCAAAATAAAATAGATAATCTGAGCAGTCTTATTAAATATTAAAGAATTCTTTATTTTAAAATCACCCAAAAATAAAATCTCCAGCACTAGGATGTTTCATTAGTAAATTAAAGAAAAAATTAAGTTAAAGAAGTTTCATTGGTTAATTAAAGAAGAAATAATACAAATTTTACATTAGATCTTTCAAAAAACAAATGTCAAGGATACTTAGGTTTACCGATACTAAAAAGCAAACTAAGGAATACAGGAAAAAAATTAAAAAAAAAAACTTATACACCAATATTTCTCATGAACATAAAAACAAGTATTAGCAAATTGAATTGAGAAATATACGAATAACAGAAGAGAATCAAGTGGGGCTTATCTCAGGAAATAAAGGCTGGTTCAATATTTGAAAATCAATCCATGCAATCAAATACATTAAAAGTCTAAAGAAAATGCATGTGACCATATCAACTGATGCAGAAAAAGCTTATGACAAAATTCACCATCTATTCATGATAAAAAAAAACTCTCAGAAACCTGTGAATAGGTGGAAACTGCTTTAACCTGATAACGAGCATCTACTGAAAAGAAAAAAGGCAGTTAATGTCACATTTAGTGGTGAAAAAACAAATGCTTTCTGACTCAGGCTGAAACAAGGCAAGGCTGTCCACTCCATCCCTCTTAGGAAAAAATAATCCCAGATATGCAATTAGGTGAGAAAACTAAATGAAAGGCATAACAAATATGAAGGAAGAAATAAAACTGTCTCTGCAGAAAACATTATTGTTTACATAGAAAACATCAAGGCATGTATGAAAAAACTCCTAAAACTAATAAATGAGGTTAGCAGAATCAAAGAATATAAGATTAACCCACAAAAATCTAACGTATTTATATGTACTAGAATTGGATACTCAGAAACCAAAATTTTAAATATGTACATGTATATGTGTGTGCACATATGGATGTTTATGTGTGTATGTGTATGTATATATATGTATATGTATAAACAGGACATGATATATATGTGTTTCTGTGTGAGTATATGTGTGTGTGTGTGTGTAATCAGAGCTCCAAAATGAAAAAAATGAAATATGTAGGTATAAATTTAACCAAACAGGTACAAAATCTGTATACTAGGATCTACAAAATGCTGATGGGAGCAATAAAAGATCTAAATAAATGGAGAGAAATACCATGTTTATGGAGTGGAAGACAGCATAGTATGGATATACCACTTCTCAGACTGATCGATACATTTAACATAATGCAAATAAAAATTTAAGTGCTTTTTTGTAGATATAGACAAGATGATTCTAAAATTTATATGCAACTGAATGATCAACACAATTTTGAATAGAAAAATCGTTTCAGAGAAATACTACTCATTATATCATTTATAAAACAAGGCTTTAGTAATCAAGACAGTGTACTGTCAGCGAACGAAAACATACATAAATCAATGGACCAAAATAGAGATTCCAGAAATAGATCCACACAAATAGGGGCCAACTGATTTTCTACAAAGGTAAAAAGGCTATCCAATGAAAAAAGTTTTCTCTCTTCAAAAAATGGTGCTTAAAAAATTGAATATCAGTATGCAAAAGAATGACCATTATACAAAAGTTAATACAAAATAGACTATTAATCCAAATGTAAAATGCAAAGCTATAAAAACTTAGTAGAAAACATAAGAGAAAATCTTGATGACCTTGGATTAGGCAAAGAGTTCTTTCATATGACACCAAAAGCTTGGTCCATGAAAGGAAAAATGAGAAACTGGATTTCTTCAATATTAAAAAACAACAAAAGTACTTTGTTCTGTTAAAGGATTAAAATACAAGTAATAGCCCTGGAGAAAAGATTTGCAAGTTGCATATCCAGATACTAGGACTTGTATGCAGAATATGTAAATTACTCAACATTAAGAAATCAAACAACTCAACTCTCATACACTGTTGCTGGGAACGGAAAACTTCACAACCGCTTTGGAAAATGGTTTGGCAGTTTATCCTAAAGGTAAATATGCACTTAACATATAAGCCAGCAATCCCACCCCTGAGCATTTACTTCAAAAAAATGAAAACTTACATTCACCTAAAGCCTGATCACAAATGTTTATATCTGATCTATTCATAATTGCCAAAATTTAGGAACAGTCCAAATGTTCTTTAACAGGTGAATGGATAAACAATCTGTGGTACATCCGTAGAAGGAAATGCTATTCAGCAATGAAAAGAAATGAATTAGTGATCCATCTAACTGCTTGGAAAAATACCAAAGCATTATGCTGAGGGAAAGAAGATAGTCTCAAAGGTTACTTACTGTACAATTATATTTATGTGTCGTTTTCTAAAAAACAAACATAATGAACAGATGAGTGATTACTATTGATGAGGGAGAGGGGAGGCTGTAAGTTTACAGGAATAGCACAAAGAAGTTTTGGGGTGTGATGGAAATGTTCTGTCCCCTGACTATTGTGGTCATTGCACAAATCAATAGAAGTGTTAAAACACATAGGACAGTACAGTAAAAAGATAATGTTACTGTATATGAATTGAAAAATTAAAGTTAGAACAAAACAAAAAAGAGTAAGAAATTTTATGTGATTGTTAGATTTGCTTTTAGCATTACAACTGTGTATTCCACAAAAGGTTTGTGCACGTTGTGCCCTTTCCAAAGGTATCTAATCTATAGGGCCTACAGGGGAGTACATATTGAAATCCATCCCAGACTTCACCTGCCAATCCCTTTTTCTAATCCTTCCATGAACTTGAGAAGCCTTTTAAAAATATCCATCTTCCCAGTTTTGTACCTCTTTTAATTGACATTAACATACTCTCATAAATGAAGCCTTGCTTAGGACCAATATTTTTTGCAGATTTTAGTGAGTTTCTGTGTTCAAATACATTGTTTTAGAAATTCCAAGTGGAGAGCTATTTCTTTGTTGTTCCTTTCTCCCTTTATTCCTTTTCCACATTTGACCCATTCTTCAGAACTCTAAATAAATTCTTTTAGATCTCCTAGGTTGTTTCTCAGCCTACCATGCATCACATTTCAGTATGCCTTTCTTATAACTTGCATTTTATTCATTCTGTCTCCCCAGTTAGATTCTAATCTCTTTGTGATCAAGGATCTTATTTAATGCATGTCTGTCTCGTCAGCACATAGCATAGTGACCTGAGCATCCCATATCTATATATTTCTGAATAGAAGTGAATTTCTGATAAGAAAATATTTCCTATGGTACACAAGAAAAGCAAAGCTGAATGTAATCATGTTTAATTTTTGGCTGTCTTGTATATTTTATTAGGCACTGGCCAAAACCTAAATTGGACACTTTATATTTCTATTTTAGCAATAGGGATAAAACTTGGATACATTGTCAAAGTTGATTGTTCTTAAGATTTTTCTCAAGATTCTTTACTGTTAACAATTGACTTTAATTATAGCATTCTGCTTCTATTAAAAATGTTTTGATGGTGCTATTAAATAATATATGAATATTAAAATATGTTGATTATATCCTTGGGAAATTTAGACCATTTGAATTTAGAAACCCCCCAAAGTCCTCATATTTTTTTTCAGTTGTTGGGATAAACTCTGGAAAATGGCAGCTTTGTATTCATCACACATTTACCCAATGTTGTCAGTGAACAGTAATACTTGTTAAGCATCTACTAGGTACCACGGGTTTTAAAATATGTCACCTCTTTTAACCCTTGGAGATTTCAATGCAATAAGAGATTATTTCATTTTACAAATAAAGAAAGCCACAGTTTATGTTTAATGGTTATCATATTTTAGACTGGCCAATATATGCTTGAAATATGTATCTAAATTACTTAGCATTCCTAAGACAAATTATCACAATTCTACCGTTGGGAAAACTGAATGTCAGAAAAGACAACGAACTTTTTTTTTGGCATTTTTTTCTTTATTTCTTCTAAAAATAAATAAATAACAAATACATGTGCAGAACGTGCAGGTGTGTTACATAGGTATACATGTGCCATGGTGGTTTCTGCACCTATTGACCCATCCTCTAAGTTCCCTCCCCTCGCACCCCAATCCCTCGACAGGCCTTGGTGTGTGTTGTTCCCCTCTCTGGGTCAATGTGTTCTCATTGTTCAACCCCCACCTATGAGTGAGAACATGCAATGTTTGGTTTTCTGGAAAACTGACTTTTTTATAGTCACAGATTTAAAACTGAGGCTGGGATTCAAACCCTACAGTATTTGACACAAGAGCATCGGTTATTATTTTTAGGCAGGTCCTTTTTTAAAAATAAAACATCTTTACTGAGGCAAAATTAATTTATAATAAGCCTGTTTTGCTTATACAATTTGATGAGTTTGGATGTATATATAAATTCTTAAAATTTTATTCTCCTCATTTGACCTTCTTTATACTTAATGCAGAAAAAGGTAAAAAAGCATCTATTATTAAGTTCCAATCAGAAATTTTTTTAAGTATCAAAGCATTCTTGAAAAAAAATTTAACGTGTTTATTTACTATGGCAATTTCCTCAATGTACAGACCTAAAAACTGATGTCTTAAAAATACATCTACAGTTTGAGTCACTTGAATTTAAATATGTATTCTACTTAACAAATTATGTCAAAAACTATATTAAACTTTATATTTTAAATAGTAATATTTAAGAGCTTCAGATATTTGTAGGTATAATTGCTTTGAAATTATAACTATTTTCTTTATATTTCTGCAGTTTATAGATTACTTGAATAAAAATGCTGATCACACTGAGTAGAAAGCAAGTTGTGAAGAATAACAAAATGATTAAAAATTGGAATGGTGTAAAAATATTGTGTCCAACTGTTTGGAAGTTTGAGTTGGTTTGTAGTTGTAAATGAATGCTGTCAATGCTTTTGCTAGTATACTAAAAAAGCAATTTATACAGCTTTTTGCTAGCATGATATTTAATTTTTTAATTGTCCCTATTTAATGCCTTCAGGATATGATTTTGTTATAACATTGTAAAAATGTGTCAGCCAGAATTCCTGATTTATGTGCAATCAGAACACTTTTAAATTTTTCCAGCTGTATGCTTAAAGTTACTTCATGAAAATCTTTTAACTGTGATTCATCTCACCTATTTTTTAGAGTTATGATAGTTTGTTAATCTCCAAGGCAGATGAAATCATTAAACCTAAATAACTTCTTTAGCTTGTGAGCAAAGTCATATAGAAAGTCTAAGAACTCTGACTTTTATCTTTCTTTTAATTAACATAACAATGAGAATACCAATTTTCAGCTGTTTCTGTGTAGACTGTGAAGTAGTGTTCCTATTACTGATTTACAAGAGTTAGTTGTGTAATCTACCATGTATGACTTTGAATGTGTCATAAACATTATATTTTCCGAGGTACACTGAAATCTAAATTAAAAATTTCAGATGGGGTATTTTATTATGATCTGTCAAAACTACAATAATGTATATCAGAGTTTGGCTTAATTCAAACTCTCTAAGGATTTGAGGGTTTATCTTCTAAAGCCATCCAATAATCTACCCTTATATTTTCTGAAGAGGGATAAGATGTGAATGTGAAGTAGAATAAATCTGGAACAGGAGCACAAAAGCTAGCTGCAGACATAATTTTTTTAACATTCTTCCTTCCACATAAAAGCAATCCATCTCATCATCTTAATGCGGGGAGGAAGGGGGTGGGTGGGTCTCGGTGGTGTAGTTTGTAAAAAAGCTTAAAGGAAGTATAAAACAATAACAGCAGAAACAAACCCTATTTTGGAATGTGTTCTTTACTATGACATCCTTCTCATTTCAAAGAGCAGAATTTAGAAATCACCACTGCTCCTCCTACATACCATTGTCCCTGTGATTGAATCTCCTTTCTTTCACTTTTTCTCTAAACATTTACTTGAATCATCTTTCATTTTCTTCCTCCTGTACCATATTAATATTTTATATAAAAGCTTGCCAAAGATTTAGAAGTGACCTATGTGTGTACACACACTTTTAAAAATATAGGTATTTCCATCTGTACTTAATTTTGTCTCCATACACGGAGCAGGGCAAAAAATTATACTAAATTAGGCAAAGAAAATGTAACATTTAGCTTTCTACAGTGTATTAAATATTTCTCGTAAGTTTCTATTTCACTTAATTCCAAGAAAATCAAAACTTAAAATTGTCAATTTGTGTTATTTTCCTTCTAGTTTAAATTGCTTTATTCTTTTTTTTTTTTTTTTTTTAGTTAAATACCCATTTTTTTCCAAATAGCCTCTCCTAACCTCTCATCTGGTGCTTTCCAAGGAGCTGGGAGGGGGACTTTGTGTAGGTCAGCAATCACAGGTTCTTTCACTACTCTCTGAAACTTTTTTGGTCTTTGCAGTAAATTCCCTTACTTCAGGGCAACCAGAGCACACTGTTGGATTTGGTGGCCAACCATGCAGTTGGTGAGTGCAACTCAAGCATATTGGCTGACCTACCTATTCAGTTCATCTACACCACAATTTTTTATCTTTCCCCTGATGCTTACCCAACTAGCTTGTACTGCTGAAGACACTGCTGAGCTTCAGGCACATCATCCATAGGTTCCCTGTGTTAAACTGCCCACCTCTCTGACTTCCATGGCAGTCGGAGTCAACGTGGGCTCAGGAATAACTCAGCCCTTCTCTCTGCCTAATTACTCAGTATTTTCACTGCTTTTCTTCTTGAGCCATCCTATACTGACATGGAATAGAGTTCCAAAAGTGTTCACTAATCCTAATTCCTCCTCACCTGCCATCAGAGAGAAGCCTTTAGAGGACTAGAAAGACATCAGCTACGTGGAAATAGAAGAGAGATGCATATTAATGCATTTTCAAATTTTTTATTGCTACACTGTGTGAAACATACCTGGAATAATAATTTATTCACCTAAATATTTTTCAGGTTCCCACCAAGAATTCCAGAAACTGTTTTACACATTGGGAATTAACGTATTGTTTTATTTCCTGTCATTGTCGTGCTTACATTTTGATGGAGACAGTGAATATACATATTAAATAATTAGTTGGTATATTAAAAGATAAAACTGATATAGAAAAAATAGCACATATAAATAAGGGATAATCCGGGAGTTCCAGGGTAGAAGGAAATTTATAATTTTAAATAGAGTGATCAAGAAATGTCTCACTGAAGAAAGTGACAAGTGATATTTGCATTAAGGTTTGATGATGATCTAAGGAAAGAATGTTCCAGGCAAAGTGAAATCCAGTCAAGAGGTCCTAAGATGTAACAATGCTTGCTCACATTTGAGAAATGACCAAGAGAAAGCCAAGGTAGCTGGAATTGAATTAATGAACGATTACAGGAATTTCAGATTTTGTATTTCTTTTTTTGACTGATTTGATAAATTGTAAAATTTATTTACATATATTTGTTATATTGCCTTGATATCTTTAAGAATTGTAGAGATGTTTCCTTATTTATTTTGATGCTGGTAATTTGTATTTATCTCTCTTTTATCCTTGATAGATTTACCAGGGAATTATTCATGTTTTTGCCAGCTTTCTTATACATTTATTTTATAGTTCATTGGTTTTCCTCTTTTTTACTTCCTTTTATTTTTTTTAAGCTTTAATAGTCTTCTTTTTTTCTTTAGCTCCCTGAAGGAATTTATTGATTTTCAAACTTATATATATATATATATATATACACACACACACACACACACACATATATATACATATATACACATATACATATGCATGTATATATACATATACATATACCTATATACATATATATATACACACATATACACACATATATATACTTTAAGTTCTGGGGTACATGTGCAGAATGTGCAGGTTACATAGTTATACACGTGCCAGGGCGGTTTGCTGCACCCATTAACCCGTCATCTATGTTAGGTATTTCTCCTTATGCTATCCCTCCCTTAACCCCCACCCCTTGAAGGCCGTGGTATGTGATGTTCCCCTCCCTGTGTCCATGTGTTCTCATTGTTCAATGCCCACTTGTGTGAGAACATGTGGTATTTGGATTTCTGTTCCTGTGTTAGTTTACTGAGAATGATGGTTTCCAGCTTCATCCATGTCCCCACAAAGGACATGAACTCATCGTTTTTTATGGCTGCATAGTATCCCATGGTGTATATGTGCCACATTTTCTTTATCCAGTCTATCATTGATTGGCATTTGTGTTGGTTCCAAGTCTTTGCTACTGTGAACAGTGCTGCAATATACATACGTGTGCATGTGTCTTTATAGTAGAATGATTTGTAATCCTTTGGGTATATACCCAGTAATGGGATTGCTGGGTCAAATGGTATTTCTGGTTCTAGATCCTTGAGGAATTGCCACACTGTCTTCCACAATGGTTGAACTAGTTTACACTCCCACCAACAGTATAAAAGCATTCCTGTTTCTCCACATCCTCTCCAGCATCTCTTGTTTCCTGACTTCTTAATGATCGCCATTCTAACTGGCGTGAGATAGTATCTCATTGTGGTTTTTATTTGCATTTGTCTAATGACCAGTGGTGATGAGCTTTTTTTCATATGTTTGTTGGTCACATAAATGTCTTCTTTTGAGAAGTGTCTGTTCATATCCTTAGCCCACTTTTTGATGGGGTTGTTTTTTTCTTGTAAATTTGATTAAGTTCTTTGTAGATTCTGGATATTAGACCTTTGTCAGATGGATAGATTGCAAAAATGTTGTCCCATTCTTTAGGTTGCCTGTTCACTCTGATGGTAGTTTCTTTTGCTGTGCAGAAGCTCTTTAGATTAATTAGATCCCATTTGTCAATTGTGCCTTTTGTTGCTATTGCTTTTGGTATTTTAGTCATGAAGCCTTTGCCCATGCCTGTGTCCTGAATGGTATTGCCTAGGTTTTCTTCTAGGATTTTTATCATTTTAGGTCTTATGTTTAAGTCTTTAATCCATCTTGAGTTAATTTTTGTATAAGGTGTAAGGAAGGGGTCCAGTTTTAGTTTTCTGCATTCTAGCCAGTTTTCCCAACACCATTTATTAAATAGGGAATCATTTCCCCATTGCTTGTTTTTGTCAGGTTTGTCGAAGATGAAATGGCTGTAGATGAGTGGCCTTACTTCTGAGGCCTCTGTTCTGTCCCGTTGGTCTATATATCTGTTCTTGTACCAGTACCATGCTGTTTTGATTACTATAGCCTTCTAGTGTAGTTTGAAGACAGGTAGCATGATGCCTCCAGCTTTGTTCTTTTTGCTTAGGATTTTCTTGACTATATGGGCTCTTTTTTGGCTCCATATGAAATTCAAAGTAGTTTTTTCTAATTCTGTGAAGAAAGTCAATGGTAGCTTGATGGGGATAGCATTGAATCTATGAATTACTTTTGTCAGTATGGCCATTTTCACGATATTGATTCTTCCTATCCATGAGCATGGAATGTTTTTCCATTTGTTTGTGTCCTCTCTTATTTTCCTGAGCAGTGGTTTGTAGTTCTCCTTGAAGAGGTCCTTCACATCCCCTGTAAGTTGTATTCCTAGGTATTTTATTATCTTTGTAGCAATTGTGAATGGGAGTTCACTCATGATTTGGCTTTCTATTCATCTGTTATTGGTGTAGAGGAATGCTTGTGATTTTTGCACATTGATTTTGTATCCTGAACTTTGCTGAAGTTGCTTATTACCTTAAGGAGATTTTGGGCTGAAACGATGGGGTTTTCTAAACAGACAATCATGTCATCTGCAAACAGACAATTTGACTTCCTCTATTCCTATTTGAATACCCGTTATTTATTTCTCTTGCCTGACTGCCTTGGCCAGAACGTCCAATATATGTTAAATAGGAGTAGTGAGACAGGGCATCCTTGTCTTGTGCTGGTTTTCAAAGGGGATGCTTCCAGTTTTTGCCCATTCACTATGATATTGGCAGTAGGTTTTTCACAAATAGCTCTTATTAATTTCAGATACGTTCCATGAATACCTAGTTTATTGAGAATTTTCAGCATGAAGGGGTGTTGAATTTTATTGATGGCCGTTTCTGCATCTATTGAGATAATTGTGTCATTTTTGTCATTGGTTCTGTTTATGTGATGGATTATGTTTACTGATTTGTGTATGTTGAACCAGCCTTTTATCCCAGGGGTGAAGCTGACTTGATCGTGGTGGGTAAGCTTTTTGATGTGCTGCTGGATTCAGTTTGCCAGAATTTTATTGACGATTTTTGCATCGATGTTCATCAGGGATATTGGCCTGAAATTCTCTTTTTTTGATGTGTCTCTGCCAGATTTTGGTATCAGGATGATGCTGGCCTGATAAAATGAGTTAGGGAGGAGTCCCTCCTTTTTCTATTGTTGGGAATAGTTTCAGGAAGAATGGTACTAGCTCCTCTTTGTACCTCTGGTAGAATTCTGCTGTGAATCCATCTGGTCCTGGGCTTTTTTAGGTTGGTAGGCTATTAATTACTGCCTCAATTTCAGAACTTGCTATTGCTCTATTCAGGGATTCAACTTCTTCCTGGTTTAGTCTTGGGAGGGTGTATGTGTCCAGGAATTTATCTATTTCTTCTAGATTTTCTAGTTTATTTGCATCAGGGTATTTATAGTATTCTCTGATGGTAGTTTATATTTCTTGTGATCAGTGGTGATATCCTCTTTATCATTTTTTATTGTGTCTATTTGATTCTTCTCTCTTCTTTCTTCATCTGGCTAGTGGTCTATATATTTTGGTAATCTTTAAAAAAAAAGCTCCTGGATTCATTCATTTTTTGAAGGGTTTTTCGTGTCTCTGTCTCCTTTAGTTCTGCTCTGATCTTAGTTATTTCTTGTCTTCTGCTAGCTTTTGAATTTGTTTGCTTCTTGCTTCTCTACTTCTTTTAATTGTGATGTTAGGGTGTTGTTGTTAGAACTTTCCCACTTTCTGCTGTGGACATTTAGCACTATAAATTTCCCTCTAAATACTGCTTCAGCTGTGTCTCAGAGATTCTGGTATGTTGTATCTTTGTTCTCATTGGTTTTAAATAACTTGTTTATTTGTGCCTTAATTTCGTTATTTACCCAGTAGTCATTCAGGAACAGGTTGTTCAGTTTCCATGTAGTTGTGCGGTTTTGAGTTAGTTTCTTAATCCTGAGTTCTAGTTTGATTGCATTGTGGTCTGAGAGACTGTTTGTTTTGATTTCCATTCTTTTGCATTTGCTGAGGAGTGTTTTACTTCCAATGATGTGGTCAATTTTAGAATAAGTCTGATGTGTTGCTGAGAAGAATTTATATTCTGTTGATTTTGGATGTAGAGTTGTGTAGATATCTGTTAGTTCCACTTGGTCCAGAGCTGAGTTCATGTCCTGAATATCCTTGTTAATTTTCTGTCTCATTGATCTAGTATTGCCAGTGGGATGTTAAAGTCTCCCACTATGGTTGTGTGGGAGTCTAAGTCTCTTTGTAAGTCTCTAAGAACTTGCTTTATGAATCTGGGTGCTCCTGTATTGGGGGAATATATATTTAGGATAGTTAGCTCTTCTTGTTGCATTGATCCCTTTACCATTATGTAATGCCCTTCTTTATCTTTTTTTTAAATCTTTGTTTAAAGTCTGTTTTATCAGAGACTAGGATTGCAACCTCTGCTCTTTTTTTTGCTTTCCATTTGCTTGTAAATATTACTCCATCTCCCTTTATTTTGAGCCTATGTGTGTCTTTGCATGTGAGAAGGGTCTCATGAATACAGCATACTGATAAGTGTTGACTATCCAATTTTCTAGTCTGTGTCTTTTATTTATTTATTTATTTATTTTTAATTTTTTTAATTTTTTGAGACGGAGTCTCACTCTGTTGCCCAGGCTGGAGTGCAATGGCCTGATCTCGGCTCACTGCAAACTCCGCCTCCCGGGTTCATGCCATTCTCCTGCCTCAGCCTCTCAAGTAGCTGGGACTACAGGCGCCCACCACCATGCCCAGCTAATTTTTTTTGTGTGTGTGTTTTTTAGTAGAGACGGGGTTTCACCATGTTAGCCAGGATGGTCTTGATATCCTTGACCCTGTGATCTGCCCACCTCAGCCTCCCAAAGTGCTGGGATTACAGGCGTGAGCCACCATGCCCGGCCCAGTCTGTGTCTTTTAATTTGGGCATTTAGCCCATTTATATTTAAAGTTAGTATTGTTATGAATGAATTTGATCCTATCATTATGATGCTAGTTGGTTATTTTGCCCGTTATTTGATGCAGTTTCTTCATAGTATTGGTGGTCTTTTCAATTTGGTATGTTTTTGCAGTGGCTGGTACTTATTTCTCCCTTCCACTTTTAGTGCTTCTTTCAGGAGCTCTTGTAAGGCAGGCCTGGTGGTGACAAAATCTCTCAGCATTTTCTTGTCTGTAAAGGATTTTATTTCTCCTTCACTTATGAAGCTTAGTTTGGCTGGATATGAAATTCTGGGTTGAAAATTCTTTTCTTCAAGAATGTTGAATATTGGCCCCCAGTCTATTCTGGTTTGTAGAGTTTCTGCAGAGAGATCTGGTATTAGTCTGATGGGCTTCCCTTTGTGGACAACCTGACCTTTCTCTCTAGCTGCTCTTAACATTTTTTCCTTCATTTCAACCTTGGTGAATCTGACGATTATGTGTCTTGGGGTTGCTCTTCTCGAGGAGTATCTTTATGGTGTTCTCTGTATTTCCTGAATTTGAATGTTGGCCTGTCTTGCTAGGTTGGGGAAGTTCTCCTGGATAATATCCTGAAGAGCGTTTTCCAAGCTGGTCCCATTCTCCCCGTCACTTTCAGGTACACCAATCAAATGTAGATTTGGTCTTTTCACATAGTCCCGTATTTCTTGGAGGTTTTGTTCATTCCTTTTCATTCTTTTTTCTCTAATCTTGTCTTTGCGCTTTATTTCATTAATGTGATCTTCAATCTCTGATATCCTTTCTTCTGCTTGATCAATTCAGCTATTGATACTTGTGTATGCTTCACGAAGTTCTTGTGCTGTGTTTTTCAGCTCCATCGCATCATTTCTGTTCTTCTCTAAACTGGTTATTCTAGTTAGCAATTCCTCTAACCATTTCCAAGGTTCTTAGCTTCCTTGCATTGGGTTAGAACATGCTCCTTTAACTTGGAGAAGTTTGTTATTACCCACCTTCTGAAGCCTACTTCTGTCAATTTGTCAAAATCATTCTCTGTCCAGTTTTGTTCCCTTGCTGGCGAGGAGTTGTGATCATTTGGACGAGAAGAGGCATTCTGGTTTTTGGAATTTTCAGCCTTTTTGCGCTGGTTTCTCCCCATCTTTGTGGATTCATCTACCTTTGGTCTTTGATGTTGATGACCTTCAGATGGGGTCTCTGATTGGATGTGCTAATCCTTTCTGTTTGTTAGTTTTCCTTCTAATAGTCAGGCCCCTCTGCTGCAGGTCTGCTGGAGTTTGCTGGAGGTCCACTCCAGACCCTGTTTGCCTGGGTATCACCAAGAGAGGCTGCAGAACAGCAAAGTTTGCGGCTGGCTCCTTCCTCTGGAAGCTTCATCCCAGAGAGGCACCCACCAGATACCAGCCAGAACTCTCCTGTATGAGGTGTCTGTCAACCACTGCTGGGAGGTGTCTCCCATTCAGGAGGCACGGGGGTCAGGGACCCACTTGAGGAGGCAGTCTGTCCCTTAGAAGAGCTCAAACACTGTGCTGGGAGATCTGCTGCTCTCTTCAGAGCCGCAGGCAGGAACAATTAAGTCTGCTGAAGCTGCACCCACAGCCCCCCTGTCACCCAGGTGCTCTGTCACAGGGAGATGGGAGTTTGATCTATAAGTCCCTGACTGGGACTGCTGCCTTTCTTTCAGAGATGCCCTGCCTAGAGAGGAGGAATCTAGAGACCAGTCTGGCTACAGTGGCTTTGCAGAGCTGAGATGTGGGCTATGCTGAGTTTGAACTTCCTGGTAGCTTTGTTTACACTGTGAGGGGTAAACCGCCTACTCAAGCCTCATTAATGGTGGATGCCCCTCCCTCCACCAAGCTTGAGCATCCCAGGTCGACTTCAGACTGCTGTGCTGGCAGCAGGAATTTCAAGCCAGTGGATCTTAGCTTGCTGGGCTCCATGAGGGCGGGATCTGCTGAGCTAGACTATTTGGTTCCCTGGCTTCAGCCCCCTTTCCAGGGAGTGAATCGTTCTGTCTTGCTGGTATTCCAGGTGCCACTGTGGTATGAAAATAATCTCCTGAAGCTAGTTAGGTGTCTGCCCAAATGGCTGCCCAGTTTTGTGCTTGAATCTGAGGGCCCTGGTGGTGCAGGCACCTGTGGGCAACTCCTGCTCTGCGGGTTGCAAAGACAGTGGGAAAAGCGTAGCATTTGGGGCCGGAATGCACCCTTCCTCAAGGCACAGTCCCTCATGGCTCCCCTTGGCTAGTGGAGGGAGTTCCCCAACCCCTTGCACTTCCCAGGTGAGGCAATGCCCTGCCCGCTTCTGCTTGCCCTCCATGGGCTGCACCCACTGTCTAACCAGTCCCAGTGAGATGAGCCGGATAACTCAGTTGGAAAATCAGCGATCACCCACCTTCTGCGTTGATCTGGCTGGGAGCTACAGACCGGAGCTGTTCTTATTCAGCCATCTTGCCAGCAACCCTCCAGTCTTTTTCTTTCTAATATATATTATGAACTTCCCTAAGGACAGTTTTCATTTTTGGCTACACATTTTTAATGTGTTATTTTTTGTAATGACTATGTTAAAATATTTTCTAATGTCAATTATACTTTTCTAAAAATAACTTTTGAACACTTGTACTATATCCCTACTACATATTGTTGCATGTATTTTGAATTTGGGGAGATATTAACATTAATGTTTTATGTATTCAATATTTGTTTATGGCCAGTCTTCCTGGTGTTCTTCATTTCTTCCTGCATTTCCGTGTTTCAATTTGCAATGATTTTTCTTTCTGTCTGAAGAAACAGTTTTTGTATATAGGAAAACATTCTTATGGTACCTTTATTTTTTAAAAAGTTGTTTCACATAGTATAGAATTAGAGGTTGGCAGATTCTTTTTTGTTATAAAACTTTAAACATGCCATTTCATTATTTCCAGCTTGTATTGTGATGTTGCAGACACCTGTCAGCTTTATTGTTGTTACTTTGAAGTGAAGCTTCCTTTTTCTCCTGGGCACTTTTAAGATTCCCTTTTTTTCCTTTTCATTTTCAGCAGTTTTGCATTGTGTTTTGTTCTGTTTGTTTTGTTTGATTCTGCTTGTTGCTTCCCAAGCCTTTAAATTTCTTATAGACTATTTTTTAGAGCAGTCTTAGGTTCACAGCAAAATTGAGTGTAAGGTACAGAGGTTTCTCTTACACCCCCTGTCCACACATATGCATAGCCTCCCCCATTATCAACGTTCACCACTAGAATCGTACATTATTTTTACAATTGATGACCTTACATTCACACATTACTATCACCCAAGTCCACAGTTTTCATTAGAATTCAGTCTTGGTATTTTAAATTCTATGGGTTTAGACAAATGCATGATAGTATTCACATTATGGTATCATATAGTTTCTCTGCCTTAAAAAATCTTCTGTGTTCCACCTATTTATTCCTTCTTCCCCTCTTAATCCTTGGCATCCACCGATCTTTTTACTTTTGCCATAGTTTTGCCTTTTTCAGAATGTTACATAGTTGAAATCATGCAATAGGTAGCCTTTTCAGACTAGCTTCTATCACTTAGTAATGTGTATTTAAGTTTCCTCCATCTATTTCCATGGCTTGATAGCTCATTTCATTTTAGCACTGAATAATATTGTTGGATAGAGATACCAGTTTATGAATCCATTCACCTTTTCCAACTTTTGGCCATTATGGATAAAGCTGCTATAAAAATCCATGTGCACGATTTTGTATGGACATAAATTTTCAGCTGCTTTAGGTAAATACTAACTAGTGTGATTGCTGGATCATATGGTAAGAGTATGTTTAGTTTTATAAGCAATTGCCAAACTACCTTCCAATGTGGCTGTACCATTTTGCTTTCCAATCAACAATGAATGACGGTTCCTGCTGCTCCACATTCTCTTCAGCATGTGGTGTTATCCGTGTTTTGAATTTGGGCCTTGCTGAGCTTTGTTTATTCTGTGTTGCCTTACAATTTTTTTTGAAATACATTTAATGATTAATTCTCAAATAAAAATGTCATATTTTGTTGTCTGTTTCCTCTAAGATTCAAATTAGAAGAATGCAACACCTGTGATTGTGTCTCACATGTATACTATGTTCCTCTTTAAAACATTTTCTAATGATTTTCTTCTCTGTTGCTGGAATTTGGGTATTTTAAATTAACTAATCCACCCAGGAAACTATTTATCTCTCCTCCTATGTTTAATCTGCAGTTACATTATCTATTGAGATAATAATTTACTGATTATCAACTACTAATTATATATGTAATTATATAATCTACTGATTATAATCTACTACTAGAGATCATAATCTACTAATCTCAAATACTGTAATTTTCAAATCAAGAATGTCTGTTTGATTTTTTTTATAAATCCCAATTCTTTGAGAGTTTCTGCATCTTTTATCAATTTTGTCTAACTTTTACTCGATGTTCTTTTTTTTTTTAAATCTCATCTGCTAACTGCTATATTTGGTCACTCCTTGGTGACAGTTTATTGTCATGATTTGTTCAAATTGACCTGCTCATGCAAGCCTGGTATTTTTTTAATCAATGATTACTTTTTAGAAATCTCTGCAGCAATGGAGGTTCCAGATGATATTATTATATAGGAGAAATGATTTAGTCTTTCTTTCTCTAGACAGATAGTATGGGAACTAATGATCTAATTTGGGACTGTATTGTGTCACAAGTTCACATGGAGATTCTGTTCGGCTCTTCAGAGGTTTGGGGTTTTGCTATTTAAAATACCATTCCATGCCAGTTTTAGAATATGGCAATTTTCTTGAAGGAGAATACTCTATGGCTTCTCAATTCTCCAGTTTTGTTGCTCCAGCTTGTGCTACTATCAAAATCTCCAGCCTTTTATGAACAGTAAAATCCAGTGCTGGGTGGCACCTCCCACCCCCAGGTTTTTTGTTGTTGTTGTTGTTTTTTCTTCTGCAATTGTACTCTTCTGGATCAAGTCCAGCTTCTCAGTCTCTAGTTCTTGCTAAAAATCAGCAAATACTACCAGGGAAAAAGTGCCTTTAGTGATTTTGCTCACCTTTGAGACTCTCTCCTATTTTTAGGATTTAAAAACTTCTAGTCTTTTTTGTTTCTATAGTTCACTGATGCCTTTACAAATACTATTTTCTGTTTTATCCAGCCTTCCTAGTTGTTGCCAACAGGAATATTGGAACACTATGAACTACTCTACACTGTGTACCACTGGCTTTGTTATGTAATGAATGGATACGTTTACTTCTACAATATTTATTATTTCCACTGTAGTTTCTCTTCTTTGATCCATACGTTATTTAAAACTCTGTTCCAAAATATCCACTTTTTAGGAGGAAGAAGAGAGGGAGGAATTGGAAGGGTAACCATTTTCTTGTTGATTTCTAATTTTATTGCAATGCAGTCAGAGAATATTACCTCTATGACGTTGTTCTTTGTATATGTAGTAAGTGTTGTTTGGTGGCATTGGCAACTTTAGAAAAAGTTCGATACATGTTTGAACATAATATGAATCTTCTAATTGTTAAAGTCTGTGTGTGTGTGAGAGAGAAAATTAGATAAAACTTTTTAGATGGAATATTTAGATTCTCTGTATCTTTACTTTCTTTTCATCTATTGAATCTATCAATTATTGAAAGATCAATTATTGATACTAGTTTAGAATTATCTAAATTTTATCATTAGTTTGAGATGAAATTGCAATATACACATATATTAAATACTATCAGATACTTCTTATAATTATATAATTATTCCTTTTATGCATAATAATATTTTTACCTCAAGGTATATTTTGTAAAATATTAATATTGTGAGCCAGCTCTTTGGGGGTTATTTTATTTGGTGATTCTTTGTTGTTGTATTAATTATTAAGCTTTACATGTGTTATTTATGGCCAGATATATGGGAATTTTATTAAACCCAATTCAAGAAGTTTTTAAAGCAAGTTCCTTTTACCCTAATTTGACTACTAATATATTTTACTTTATTTCTGTTTTCATTTTACCCGATATTTTCTCTCCAGTTGTTTTCTTTTTTACTTCTATTGCAATGATTATTTTAAATTTTCTTTTCCCCTTTATTATTTTGCTAGTTATTAATTATAGTTCTTTATTTCAGTACTCATTTTAAAAAGTACATATTCTTATATTAACATAGTCTAAAATTAGTTATTTCTATCCTGAGTCTGAACAATAGTAGAGTTTAGATTTGTTCATGTTTTATCTAATTTTATGCTATTGAATTCACTATATTACTTCCTTCATTGCATAAATCTCACATACCTCAAAACTTAGACATTATTATTACTATCACTGTTTTTTTTATTGAGAATGTTTATGAAGATTTTCATGCCAGTTTTCTTGTATTTGCCCCTTGTTTCTATGGTCAGCTTCCTTTTTTTTGTAGCACTTTTTTTACTAGTTCCTTCACTGAGGGTCTTTTCCAGATTAATGCTTATTGTAATAGATAACATTTAAATTTTCATTTATACATTTGTGTAGTTATTTATACATTATAATTACATATATGTTATCCAAATGTATAACGGATATATATGTATACACACAAGTACATTACAACTGTATACATTATACATTTGTGTATTTACTTGAACAGCTTTTATCACATATCAGTGAAAGTTTTTATTCTCAAAAAACTGTTTATTACACCAATAATTGTATATGAAGTATCATTATGAAGTGGTTTCTTTCTCTAACTTACAAAAAGATATACTTGGGTTGTGGTGGCCCAGTAAATGTGAACTTCAAACTCTCTCTCTTTATGTTAAAAAAGTATTTATTTCATCATGATTTTTCTCTAGTTTTATATCTGTGGTCTCTCTCTTCACAGGGAAACATTTCTTTACTTGGTTTGTAATTATGATTTGTGAGCTCATATTCAGTGGGACATGTTTCCCCTTTGAGAACTTCATGCTTGCTGAGGTGATAAAGTGTCTCATCATAGTCATATTTCATTTGTTATCACAGGACTAGCAAAGATCTCCACATAATAGGATCAACTTTTATGTTACATATATGGCTTAGTATTTCTTAAGCTTCATACTGATGTTCATGTGCTCACGGTAGCTTCGGGTTTTGATTTCTAGCATTCTCAGATTTTTTTAAGCCAAGTTTTCTTGATACTTCCCTGCACTGATAGATTCTTAAAGTTATTTTCAAATATGCTTGATGGTAGTTAACAACAGCATTTTCAGGCTTTTTGATTTATGCATGAATCTCCATCCCCTACTCACCAGTACCTGTACTCACAGACATTTTGAAACCACACATTTATTTAATCAGTTATATATCTTATCTGATACTCAGGCAGTGGCAGCATCAATTCACGATTTTATCTCTCCAAATTTGAATTTTTTTAAACTTTAATTTTGCACCTGGGAATTATCTTTTCTTCTTCAACCTCAGCTATACATTCAAAAAAATGTATTTTACCTATGATTTGTGATTTCTGTGTGTCTTTAGTGAAAGGGGATTCAGTCTACCATGAAGCTAGAATGCATAAACAACACTTTAATATCCATACAATATTCTATCTTATTTGATCAGAGATTTATTATAACTTTCATTATACTCCTTTCTCTTTCTAGATCAGTTTTTTCTTAGTATTCATAAAAACTGCACGTTAAGAGTGTTCTAAGTTACTTAAACATTTAAGAAAATCTAGAAGATTTTTAAAAATATTTTTTAAAAAATAGAAATTAACTGCGCTGACACCAAACTTATAACTTCCATAAGAGTATTTTTACATTCCTAGATCACCTTCTTGTCTTTTAATGAAACAGGCAGATTATTAGTCAACTAGTGAGACAACTTATTATTGAAAAATATGTTCAAAGCCCAATTTGAATTTAATCATGTAAATGGGTTTCATATTATCTGGGTACCATTCTTATATCATTCCATATTTTTTTCTCATTAGTAGATAAAATGAATTTTGGTTATTCACAATTACATTTTTATTGGATTGCATTGGATCACATTATATGTTAATCTTTGTTTCAGACAATTTCACCTGTGCAGTTCCTTTAACACACCCTTTACTGAGGAAATCCTAAATACAGTGTTGATGCGGAGATGTGCTACATGGTTGGCACCCTAGGCCACCACCTCTATGAGAGACATTAACTTTCATAAGCATCACTTGCTCTTTACCCTGTTTAGTCCTTTGTTCAGGGACTCCCTCCAACTCCCATTGCCTTTCCCTGGCTAACCCCTGCCCATTCAATGGTATCACCAAGTTGTTCTCAAAACCTTTCCTGCTTACATTTTTCTCTACCTTATTTCCCTTTTGTATTCTCCCATAATATCTTATGTACATCTTTATGTGTTAATGAACAGATTTTAAAATGAGCATTTTAAAATTACACTTTTTTTTTTTTTTTTCTGAGATGGAGTCTTGCTCTGTCGCCCAGGCTGAAGTGCAGTGGCACAATCTCGGCTCACTGCAACCTCTGCATCCCAGGTTCAAGCAATTCTCCTGCCTCAGCCTCCCGAGTAGCTGGAACTACAGGCATGCACCACCACACCTGGTTAATTTTTGTATTTTTAGTAGAGACGGGGTTTCACCATGTTGGCCAGGGTGGTCTCGAACTCCTGACCTCAGGTGATCCATCTGCCTCAGCCTCCCAAAGTGCTAGGATTACAGGCATAAGCCACCATACCCAGCCAAAATCACACTGTTAAAGTCATACTCAGCATCTTTGCACCTTCACTGCTTGTCATGTATTATGATTTTCCTTTTGTTATGCTTCAAATAATAGTAAGACTCATAGTAAGACTCACAGAGTATAGTCATAGGACCAGTAATTAACTGGAACTTCGCCAGGAGTTTGTACCAAGAGTGCCTGGATTTTGAACTCAGGTAGCTTAGATAGTGCTTAAAAACAGCACTTCTGGAGCCCAGAGACTTAACTTTTGTTAGAATGCATCCATCTGATCACATAAAAACTCTGATTTCTTCATTAGTTCCATTATTGGGAAAGGCATCCCGGAGGGTTTTAGGAGCCTGTGATCATCTTATGAGGTGTGTCACATAACATCTGGCTTGTGTTTTGTTTTCTGATGAGAGATTCAATTGACTTCTTGTACATGACTCATTTTTAGTTGAGAAATGAGAAGGCTGTTTTTGTTTGCTTTTTATTTCCAGAATTTTTTGTATTAAAAAAATAATTTGAGCTGGGTGCAGTGGCTCACGTTTGTAATCCCAGCACTTTGGGAATCTGAGGTGGATGGATCACTTGAGGTCAGAAGCTCGAAACCAGCCTGGCCAACATGGTGAAACCCCATCTCTACTTAAAATACAAACAAATTAGCCGCGTATGGTGGCAGGTGCCTGTAATCCCAGCTACTTGGGAGGCCGAGGCAGAAGACTCGCTGGAACCGGGAGGCGGAGGTTGCAGTGAGCCGAGATCATGCCACTGCACTCAGCCTGGGCGACAGAGTGGGTCTCCGTTTCCAAAAAAAAAAAAAAAAAAAAAAAAAAAAGTGCTTTGAAAAGGGCTTCTATTGCATCTATCTTTAAATAACATCTGTGTTAATTCCTTTCCCCTTTAAACTCATCTCTTATTATAATAACACACATGTGGGTTATTGAACTGAAAAGCTAGGCTTTTAAACAGAATAATGCAAATCATTTACATTAGTCGTGGTTACAGTCATTCTCTATAACTTTCAAATCAAAGAAAAAATTCCTTGGTGTTCCAAATCTAAGAACAATGAAATTTAAATTTATCAGAGTCTCAGCTGAAGATTCTGACTTTACACTTGAGTAAAATAAGAATAGGAATAGATGGTCACTTTAAGGGTTCTTTTGGGTCATTTTTGGTCTTACAGACCTCACCCTAGTCTATAAGAAGTTCTACTAATTACCATTCAAATTTCGTAGACAAGATTATCATGTTTATAAGACTTTAATTTTCTCATGGTAAAACTGTATCTTTTTGTTCATATGAATATATGATGGTATGATATTTTTGATACACAGTTGCAATCATTCCTCTATGTAAGTATGCACTCATCGTTTTTGAATATTTTATATTTTATATACATTTACATGTTATTGCATAAACATGTCATTATATTATAAACTATTGTCTTTATCATCGTATTTTTTTTACATGACCACATGATAGTCATTGATTTCCTATAACTGGTGTTTATGGGTTTCCATAATCCAGAATCCCAAGAGAGGCCCCTGTATCATAGGGCTGGAACAAGAAAGAAACAAAAGTTGTATACTTGTCACATTCCTCCTGTTCCCCACTGGTGCTTCTAAACCCAAATCTCTCTCATCTTGAAGTTTTTGAGCCTTAGCATCTTAAAGCTGTGATTGATCTTGATTCTCACTCACATTTCTTATGGATGTTGGCCACCTACCACTGTCCCAAGTTCTTTCTGATCATGTGCAATTTCACGTTTATATTATTAGTTCACCCAACACTATTTAATAATGATTTGACCTCAATCTAGATGACCTCTACCTGCACCCTTCTTTACTCTTGTGACAATACCTAGTCATGTCTCAGAACTTTCTCTCTGAAATCTTAAATCCCTAAATCTCACTCCCTGATAAAGTTCCTTTTTTTTTGTAAAATGTCTGCTCTTTTTCATCATTGATGATTCCATTCTCTTTACTACTGTATTCTTTTCTCCAAATTATCCGGCTCCCTCTAACCTTACTTTTTTACTCATTCCCCATAGATCCCTGTAAGTGTTATGCCTTCTTTCACTTTCAACTTCACTGACAGCTTTTATACCTTTGGTCTTTCTCCACACGTGATCTGCAAAACCTCAGCCTAAATTGAATCTAAATTTACTCATCTTTGTTTCAGCCACTAGGATGAATATCACTCAACTGAGTACTATGTTAGTGGTCTCCAAACTCATGCACTCCATCCTCAGCTGAAGCAACATTTTCTGACTCATTACATTAAGCACTCCTGTAGTACTTATTCAGCTCTTCCATATTTCCCTCAGTGGCTGTTCTAATCTTTGAATCTTTTTCCAAATATTACTAATAAACTTCCATTCACCTTTGACCTATATATCAAATAATGTTGCCTCCTTCTTCACTCAGATATGCATTGATATCAGAAAGTTATTTCCTTAAGTTAGTAAGGTATTCTATGAATACCTTCAGCAAACATCATATGCAACTGTGAAACTGTAAACATTCCTGTTAAACTCAGAAGGAAAAATAAGGAGCTCAGTATTGCCCATATATTTCAATAGTATGTTGGAAATCCTAGCCAATGCAAATTAGAAGAAATAAGAATTAGAAACAAGTGGCAGTACTATTTTTATGTGGGGAAAGTATAATATTAGAATGGATACTGGAGAAGACATGTAAAACTCATTAAAGTGACTGAAGTTTATATGTCCTAGTCCATGTGACAAACAGGTATATGACATATGATAACCCATGTTAGCTGAGTTTTAAATCTGAACAGGGTGGTGGGACTGTTCTAGCTATGGTGAAAAAAAGTGGCAAAATATACGGGAATCTTAAGAGAAAATTTGTACCAATAAATGGTAGCAGCATGCTAATTACAGTGAGTTTAATTTAGTATTTTGGGGGGACGTTTAATCTCAAATTATTATTTTATTTTCAAATGCTGTAACTTTTAATACTCTCTTTAGAGGAGATATTTTCTTTTATCCTTCTTCCTTTTTTTCTTTCTTCCTGCCTTCTTCTATTTGATTATAATGCAAAATTAATTATCTCAAAATCTTCGTTTTCCACTCTTTGTTGTATACATGTGATTTAGCTCTCTTAAAATTCATGTTATCTTTTATGTTTAAGTCAAATTTTAAAAAGTTTTTATTTCATCTGTTGTTTAATAGAACTATAATAAAAATATGATTTTCTCCTTCTCCCCTCCTCTTCTCCCTTCCCCAGTCCCTCTCTGTGTATCCTTACCTTCATCTTTCTGTCCTACTTTGTCTTGATTTAACCTTGAAGTAATTTCAGTTACCTTAATAAGCCAAATGAAGTAACTGGGCTTATCATCTGTCTATTCATCCATCCGTCCACCTAACCACCCATTCATTAAGAAGTCATTTCATCTATTTGTAGATGATAAATTTCTATGAAATCTATTTTAATTTGTAAAGATATAAAAAAACTACATCCATATGTGTATTCCATCTTTTTGCTGTTTCTTCATGTAGTTATATTTCTAAAAATAATATGTTCATTCTACCTTTTGCTTAAAGATTACATCTCTACTTTCCTGATAGGCCTGTGGATACCAGGCCTTGACATTCTGCATGAAGGTTTAAATGAGTTGTTAAGAACTTCAGATATACTTTCAGCTAATCTCCATTTTCAACCCTCCTGCATTGCTTTTCCCTAGACCATGTGTGCCTCAGTCTTGAGACTTTCTGGAGTTCCACCCAATTCAGAAATTCTCTTCTCATCAAAAATCTTCCTCTTGTCATTTAGGCTGTAGCTTTCACTAAATCTGTTCATATACTTCCCTGAATCTTCTAACTTTCCCACACATGGGCAAGGTGATTCTTTTAAAATTTTATTAAAATAATTTATTTAAATTATTTCTTACCATTATGTTTTGTTTCTGGAGACAGAAAAAAGTCACAAGCAGTCAATTGACCATCTTTAATTAGGGTAAGCTCTGCATTAAATTTTTTTTAGAAACAAAATATCCAGCAGATGGATTCAAAGGTGAAATTAAGTCCCCATTCCATCATGTTTAGTAATTATGTGATCTTTGGTAAATCAGAACCTCCTATGCCTAAATATCCTAATCTATAAAAGGAGTTTAAAATTTATTTTATGAGGATATGGGAAATAGAGAACATATAATGGATCAAAAATAATTGATATTATGATAACTTGTTATTTGAAAATAACATAACTTACACTTGGTAACAATTCATTTTCTGAAATGATTATTCAAGTATATGTCTTCATTAGTAAAACAGAACATAAATATTTAAAGAATATCAAGGAGTTTAAATATTGCCATTTTTACTGATAATTTATACCAAAAGATCAAATATCTTGCTAAAATTTTATCTTAATATTTCAGTATCATATACTATGCAACACACCATTTAGCCAAGAAATTTTCAAATAAAATCTTTCTAGTATTTTAAATATGATAGGTAGCTCTATGCCATATTAGTTAACATAGTATTTCATAAATAGAATTTCACAATTGTATTAATTCAAAATATAAATGTAAGTTCAAGACTGCTTTATATGTAGTTTATTTTGCATTAATTTTTTTTGAAACTGTGTTCTTCACAATAATTGAATATATTTAAAATAATCATTGCTGTTTTATTATATTTTCCAAGTTATAACTATTCATTTGTCTTACATGATGATGAAATTGGTATTTATAACCTATATTCTTATATTATTCCTTTTGGGAACTTGATAATTGGTAAAATAATTTTATCTAAAATATGAAAATGAAAATGATATGAACATTTTTTTGCCTGGCTTATACATATACACTTGCCCCTAAAATTTCATTTATTAGGGCTAGATTTCACAGATCAATACTGACATTTTAGTCATGACAACTGCCATTTTCATTCCTGCTGCTAATAACTAGTATAAATATTTGCATATTCATTCAGACATATAATAATGAATGTTTGTATTTTTTAGGTATAGCTTACTTGAGTGGAATGTGTAGTGAAAAGAGAAAATGTATTATTGCTGAAGACAATGGCTTGAATCTTGCTTTTACAATTGCTCATGAAATGGGTCACAAGTAAGTAAAAATCATGGCTATGTTAAATATGTTAGCATATAACTTTGTATTTCGAGTTACTGAATTACCTGGATATCTTTTGATTTTTAATTTGGGCTTCAAGTTTTTGAAAAACTAGGGAGACAAGAAGGGGTGAAGACTGACTACATTTAAAGAATGTCTTTTGAGTGTTGCAACTATTCCTGCTTCTTTGAATAAAATCTTATTACATTATTAAAATCCCTATCAAGACAGTCATTACATAGTGCATGATTGATTTCACTACAGATTTGTAAATGATACAAATATTTCCATAATCTTGAGACTACAAAGCTATAAACTTTTGAAACACTTAGTACAAATGAAAGTAACTGTAGCCTATGGTAGTACCTGTATTTGTTATTACCAGGCATAAGTGAAGGAATTAACCCGCATGGTTTAGATGTAATGTATTTGAAAGACAAAGAAATTAGACATATAATTAACACATATTGAATATTAACTATGTCTCAGGAACAGTTATAAACATTTTCAGTAGATTAGTTCATTTAATACAAAACCCAAAGAGGTAGTTATTGTTCTAATTTTCATTTCACTGAAATTAATAATAGCAATAATTAGTAATAGCAACACTTACATAGTACTTACTATTAATGTTTGCCAGACACGTTTTTAAGTGCTTTGTATGTACTCACAACAATTTTGTGATGTGTTATTAGTGTACCCATTTTATTGGAAAAATACAGAAATATAGAGAATTTACCCTCCTGAAATTATTAAAATGGCAATTGTTGGAGCAAGGGGTTTGAACTCAAGCCATTCAACTCAGGTCAAACTGTTCCATAACATTAACAAACTGTTCCATTAAGTTATCTGTTATCTTCTGGCCTAGATTCCTTATCAGTGAATCGGGATAATACCTTTGTTATGGGATTAGTTTAGGATTCAAATTACATAAAGCTGTGATCATATTTTTAGGAAGTTTATTAAAGTAGAAGTGGCGGCCTGGCACGGTGGCTCATGCCTGTAATCTCAGCACTTTGGGAGGCCGAGGTGGGCGGATCACGAGATCAAGAGATCGAGACCATCCTGGCCAACATGAAACCCCGTCTCTACTAAAAATACAAAAATTAGTTAGGCATGGTGGTACACGCCTGTAGTCCAGCTACTGGGGAAGCTGAGGCAGGAGAATCGCTTGAACCCAGGAGGTAGAGGTTGCAGTGAGCTGAGATTACGCCACTGCACTCCAGCCTGGTGACAGAGTGAGTCTCTATCTCAAAAAAAAAAAAAAGAAAAAAAAGAAATGGCACAGGTTGGGGAATCAGACTTAATTTTGAATGCAGGCTTCCCTAATTGCTGGCAGTATCAGCAGTACAAATGAAAGTATTTTAACTGGACTCAGATTTAGTGAGGCCCTACTAGGGAGGTGATCTTTATGGAGGGAGGGCTCTTTAGTTAAAGACATATTTAGTTTGGCCTTCAGTTTTTAAAAAATTCAATTAGTTGCCAACATTAAAAAAGTATAAATTTGACATAAAAGTAAGATTTGCAGACCTGGTAACACTCAACCCACAGTCCCATATGGCAACCATTCCTAGGAGCTGTGTAGGATCTGTACCCTTTAAATTAGACCCATCTTTCTCAGTTCATCAGAGGCCGCAACACCCTAGTATATGGTATACCCAGCTCACTTCATTTTCATTATATTCCTGGAGTCTGTAGGCAGTTGAGTAAAGTTTAGTTGGCAGTGGAATTTGATTGGTAAAAGAAAGCTTAGAAGAAACAATTTACATTGGACATGACAGTAGTTGATTTAAAAAGTTATTCAAGTAAACACAAGTGATCAAATTGTAATTGCACAGCTCACTGAATTAACAAAATTAAATATAGCAATGTATCCATAACCCAGCCCAAGAAACAGAACAATATCAATACCAATTGATTTTTAATTTTTTAATTGACCAAAATTTACTCCCTACAAATGTTTTGAAATGTGTATACATTGTGGAATGGCAAAATTGAGCAAATTAACATAAGCATTACCTCACATATTTAGCAGTTGTGTTGAGAACTTAAAATCTACTCTCCTAGTAATTTTCAAGTAATTGATTTTTGATGTCACCATTTTTAAATGTATAAATATGCAGTTGTCCCTCGGTATTTGCCAGGGGATTGGTTCCTGGACCTCTGCATATCCCCAAATCCATGCATATCCAAGTCCAGAAGTTGGTCTTGTGGAACTCACTTATTTGAGAAGTTTGTCCTCTATATATGCAAATTTAGCAACCTGCAAACACTGCAATTTTGATCCTTGTTTAGTTTTAAAAAAATTGCCTGTAAGTGGACCTACACAGTTCAAACCCATGTTGTTCAAGGGTCAAGTGTCCTTTCAGATGCTCCCATACAAGCTTTCAGTCTTCAGTCAACTGACCAAGAATATGAGGAGTTAATTTATTACTTAAAAAAAAAAAGATAAATATACTTTAACATCATCATCCTTTAGGGAAAGTATGCAGTGCAATAACCTTGTTTAATATTTCATTCTAGGAATGATAGGCTATAGATTCTTAATTCCAAAACAATTTTGATAATTGAAAGGTATTTTCAGTTTAGTAATAAAACCTATGAAAAATCATAGGCATCATTTGAAGGAAAAATGCTGAGAATAATGTCTAGAGGCAAGAAAAAATTATTAATAATTAATTTTACAAAGATACATGTAATCATAAATATAATTCTCATAAAATACAGATTTATGAATAATTATGATTTTTGCTCTTGAGCTATGCAGTAACACCTTGATGTACAAACAGTGTATATTTTTGTAAACAGATTTTAAATAATTTTGTCAAGTACCCTGAATAGTTTACTTTTAAAAAGTATATTTTTAAACCGATATGTTTAAAACCAGATATGCAAAATTGATTTCTTCAATCTTCATTGTATTCTAAAATGTAGGAGAAACACTAAGGGAATCAAATACAATACGAGTTAATTTATTAACATCTAAACTGTTGACCATGGAGCTACAACTATTTAAACTAAAAACTAAATGAGGTAATTTAGGGAAAGGCCACTTCAGTTTTATGTAGTAGAAATGTTGGTTTATGACCAGGAGCTCAGATTGGAATAGCTCAAATGGTACGAAAATATTATTTTATTTGACTTTTATAGAGCTGTACCCAAAATCAATAGAGATGTGCCGAAGGTATGTGTAATACTTGATGGACTAGGACCAGAATGTGATATATGTTAAACTACTCCTTTACTAAAAATTCTGCATAGCAGTAAGCAATATTTGTCTCAAAAGTAGTGGCTGGTGTTTTCCTGATGCTAGACAGTGAGAGACAACAGCAGTCAGAATAATGTCATGTTTATAAAAAACAAACAGGAAGAAAAGTATCTATATGAATTACATCATCATCATTATCATCCACTATAAGATATAAGGCACAATGTAAGAAGAAATGAAGAAAGAAGAATACAAGAAAAAATGTCCATATGCTTATAGTCTCTCCAGTAGGGAAAGTGTTCATGGATGTTAAATAATGGTATCTACAGATTCTATGTGCATGCACCCGTACACACACACACACACACACACATACACGCAGAGCCCTTTTATTTAGAGGTATGATTAAGAGCTATGTAAGTGAAACTCTGTAATCCTATATTTTTCTTTTTCATTTTGGATTTCCTTCTTTCTTTTTTTTGCGTTAAATTTTATAAGTGAAGACTATCTTCTAGAAACTAATAATGAACTATGATACCATGTAATTCTGCAACTTACAATCTTAGAATGACAGAATGATTCCATGTAAACTTTTCAAGAATATCTTTATAATCACATATAAAATGTTTATAAACAGATTTTAAGTGAATGTATTTATGTTTGTTGACTTGAATTTGATTTCTAGAAATTCTCAGAACAAGTTCATATATAGCTGGAAAAATCAATATGGTCCACTAACTATTTAAAAAAATGACTCTTGGGGATGAAAATTTGAGCAAATAAAGAGAACCAACAATTTTTCCTTACTAGTGCAAAGGAATCTAAAACAATGTCAGCAAAAATGTATCGACTTTTTCCTTTGGCGAATTATCAACTTAAAAATATATAAAAAAGTGTAAATTAAGATCTACAGTAAGAAAGAGGAAATAAATTATTTAAGCCAACATTTTAAAATTGCCTTTCAGAACAATTTTGCTTCCTAAATAATAAGTAGTAGCAGTTATTATTATTATTATTATTGAGACGGGGTCTCCCTCTGTAGCCCAGGCTGGAGTGCAGTGGCTTGATCTCTGCTCACTGCAACCTCCACCTTCCGGGTTCAAGCGATTCTCCTGCCCCAGCTTTCTGAGTCGCTGGGATTACAGGTGCGTGCCACCACGCCCGGCTAAATTTTTTTTGTTTTTAGTGGAGACAGGGTTTCAGTATGTTGGTCAGGCTGGTCTCGAACTCCTGACCTCGTGATCCACCCGCCTCGGTCTCCCAAAGTGCTGGGATTACAGGCGTGAGCCACCACGCCCAGCCAGGAGTTATTATTTTTCTGGTAACTAAAATTTTTGACAAGAAATATTTTTACTGGTAGTGCTGAATTAACACATATTCATCAAGTATAATTGGGATCTTCATAATTTAATGTGATGAAATCTAAAACTTTATTTTTGTGAATGAAAATACTTAGTTTTTCATGAATTTGATGTTTTATTGAATTCATATATATGCACATATTTATTATGTCCACTATATTTTATATGATCTTTATGAACAACAGGTTGTTAAAGTAAGGGATTTTACTTTCATTTTAGGCCAAAACTTACTAATATATTAATTGTTATTAGATTGCTGTGCTTTGAGGGAAGAGGCCCTAAGACTAATCTGAGTTGATTTGCTAGCATAACTTAGAAAACTCAGCAAAGTGGTTTTGCTCATGGTTACAGTTTATTAGCATGGAAGGATATAGATTAAAAGCATCAACGGAAAAAGTCACATAGGCCAGAGTCCAGGAGACACCAGGCTCAAGCTTCCAGTTGTTCTGTCCCAATGGAGTTGTGCAGACAGTGCTTAATTCTCCCAACAACAATGTGTGAAATCATGCACAAAGTATTGGCAACCCGAGAAGCTATATGAGCCTTGATATCCAGGGATTTTTCTGGCGTTTGATCATGTAGGCTTGGTTGACTTCCCACAAGGCAAACCTTCAAGTCTCCATTCCCTCCTGAGGTTAACCTGGCCCTAGTCCCCCACCATAAATCACATTGTTAGCAAAAACCATCATGGTAGAAGGCCTCCAGCTAAACAAAGATATTCTTGTCAAAGATACTTTGGAGGGATATCCCAAGGACTTAGAGGTTACTTCCAAGGAGTCAGGCAAGGACTAAATAGTTCTTTGGAATGTGCAGATTTTAGACCACTGAAACTTGTGAACTCTTTACTGCAAAATTACACAATTTTATTTTATTTTTTTGGGACGGAGTTTCACTCTTGTTGCCCAGGCTGGAGTGCAATGGCACGATCTTGGCTCACCGCAACCTCCGCCTCCTGGGTTCAAGTGATTCTCCTGCCTCAGCCTCCCAAGTAGCTGGGATTACAGGTATGTGCCACCACACCCGGCTAATTTTGTATTTTTAGTAGAGATGGGTTTCTCCATGTTGGTCAGGCTGGTCGTGAACTCCCGACCTCAGGTGATCCGCCCGCCTCAGCCTCCCAAAGTGCTGGGATTACAGCACTTCGCACCCGGCCTTACACAACATTTTTAAACTTTCAAAATCCCATATTTTATATTGAGTTGCCAAAGGGTTTCTAATAAAAACAACAATGTCTTCTGTTATTAGCAGGTATTTTGCTAAATACTATGTATTCATATCTAATTCAACTGCATAAAAATTCTTGAGCTAAGTATTGTTATGATTGTCATTTTACAGATGAGAAAATAAACTAATAGAGATTCGTTTTTCAGTTTATTCAATATTAATGTCATTCTCTTTTCATTAAGTATATTGTAAAGATTTTCCTAGTTCTAATAATTGGTTTATTCTTGATTTTTAATGTTTATAACTTGTAGATTTTTTTAATCGTCAAATTTCATACTTTCATAATTTCTTCCGTAGGTTTTTGCAATTACAAGTACTTTCTCATTCTAAAATTAGGGAAACACATTTTTGTATTGTTGTCTTATATTCTGTGTGTGTGTGTGTGTGTCTTTCTCTCACTGTTTAACACTTTAAGCCATCTAGAATTTACTTTATTATGCATAGCAAATTTCTCTCCACTAAATTCGTATTTTGCATTAACTGCTCAATAAATGATCTTACTACTCAAGTGTGGTCTGTGATGAGATAGGGATCAATGCCAGAATATAGGACACTGCTTCCCTCATTGAAAGAGTCTTGACGTGAAAAAAAAAAAAGCTGAAGTAAACTGTGTGCTTAGTGATGTAGCTGATTTACATTCTGGCACCAGCTACTTATCTGGATACAAATCAGTAATAAAAAGAGTTCATCAAATGGCAGCGAGTGCACAGATCACACGCTGAGTAGCCCTGCCACAGAACAGATGTGACAGTCGCTGTTCAGTCTAAGTCAGTGTTGCACTAGGAAGTTGCATATGAGTTGCTAGAAAGCCATTATTTTTATCTTTGGCCTGAAAGGTGGTCTATACTTGCATATTTTTGTCCTTTTTGTGAAGCATGTAGACATAATCCTATGATACCATTCACTGCAAATAATAAAAGTTGTTCTTTTGTACAAATATTTAGTGGTGTCTTAGATTATTTTGTTATATAAATAAAGATACCATATTTTTATATACACACATACAACGTAGGCTTTTTTTCTTTAGGTCTACAAATAATTCCATTTGCGTTGTGGATTCCAACCAAAAGTAAACTAACCCTTGCATTATTGTGTATGGTTTTAGGAAAATTTAGCCCAAGTCTAAGATATTGTACAATATCTAAATTATCTGGGAAATAATAATTTTAATATACCTATTAATAGCATAATCCCGTGACCATTTTCTGACCTTGCTAAATCTGGACATTTATTGAAGTGCAGAATTTTGCACTGGCTTAGCACATTGAGGCCAAAGACTTCTGCTCCCACCTAAAGATGGAAGGCAATAATATTACTTTAGAGATGATGATTGCCAAAGCTCACACAGCTAATAAGTGCCTGAATCCATGATCAAAGCCAAGTCCATCCAAATCCAAAGCCCATGTTATTAATTACAGTGCTCTGCCAGAAACATGGAAGAGTTCTTCTAGCTAACTTTACTCAACCTACTTCTGGGCTGGCTCGGGATTATCTGTTCCCACTTTATCTCTTCAGCCATACTTCATTTCGCACCCCCTTTCATTCTCAGCACTAGACTTCCTACAGTGTTTCCAAAGTACCATGTTCCAGTGAGAGCACATAGAGACAGGGAGGGGAACAACTCATACTGGGGCTCGGTGGGGAGGAGGTGGGGAGGGAGAGCATCAGGAAAAATAGCTAATGCATGCTGGGCTTAATACTTAGGTGATGGGTTGATAGGTGCAGCAAACCACCATGGCACACGTTTACCTATGTAACAAAAGGCACATGTACCCCAGAACTTAAAAAATACCATGTTCCTTCACACTGCAGGACCTAAGTACATGTTGTTCCTTTACCTGGAGTATACTTACTTTTTAAGCTTAGTTTAATTATCTCCTCCTGCTCAAAGTTCATATACCCCCTCAATAGTCATGTTCTGAAGAAAGCATTCTCTATGGGTCAGTCTCTCTATTAAGCATTTTAGTGGCACCACCTCCTTCGTAAATGCACATTTGTTCATCTGTTAGATATATACTTCATTAGGCTGTAAGCTTCAAGAGGTGAGGAACCATATCTGTTTCTGCTTATAATGGGATTCTTAATGCATTTGACAGTGTATAAGAAATATATACCAAGAAAACCAGCTTGGTAGATATTAGGCTCTTGATATATATCAAATAAGTGAATGACTAAACATAGTAATCTTAGTAAAGTATCATTATGCATAGATTATCAGTGAAACTTGATTCAAAACAGATGCTGTATGCATATTCAAAGGGTTTAGAATTTTTTTTTGATATTGCATGAGACTTTCAATAAAGTATCAGGTAAATTCTTATAAAAAGAATATTCTGTATTTTGAAATGTACCCAAGACCACATAAATGAGACTTTATTCTGGTACACACATGCAGAAATGACTACCCCCCGCCCTAAAAGTGTTGCCCCTGAAGTCTTCCTATGACAGTAAATGAAGCTCCATCCTTCTAGTGGGACAACCAAAAGCCAAAGAATTATCTTTGAGTGTTCTCTGTTTCTCATAGTCCACATTCAGTTCATCAGCTATTGACTCTACCTTCAAAATACATCCAGAATCTGATTACTTCTCACTAATTGTCCTGCTAGTTCTTTGGACTAAGCTACCAACACTTCTCATCTGGATTATTATAGTAGCCTCTTAAATAATCTTTCCTTTTTAGCCTTTGCATCCTATAGCCTGTTTTCAAATTACAGTCAGGGAGATTCACTTACAACAAAGCAAATCTCCTGGCTTCTTTACTCAGAACCTTCCAAGAGCTTCCTGGTTCACTCTGTAAAATCCCCAGCCCACACCATGGCCCACCAAGTTCTACATGTTCTAGCCTCTTTCACTATAGCCTGTCATTCCCTTCTTACCAACTGTGCTCCAGATTCATTGCCTCTTTGTTGAAACTCAAACATAAAAGACTAACAGTCACTTTGGAGACTTGGCCTTTCCTTTGATTTCTGCCTGGAAAGTTCTCCAGAGCAGCCACATGGCTGTCTCCCATTCTTCTTTTGTTCTCCACTCACGTATCAGGGTCCAGTGAGGCCTTTCTGATAACATTTCTTAAAATTGTAAGCACAACCACTGCCTGGGCTTATTCCCCTTTGCCTTCCTTAATTTTATTCATCAAACTTCAAAATGTAACTCTCTACCCTATGTCTCTTTCTTCTGTTTGTATATAATGAGATCTTGTCTACTTAGTTCACTGTCATATTTCCAGCATGTTAGCACATTTATAACTTATGCTTGTAATAGATAGTCAAGAAAATAACCAATATAGCCCTAATAGAGTTTTACATTTTTACAAGTTGAAAGAGACTGCATTAAACATATACCACTTACCCACTGATTGAGAACTTTTTATGATAATTAGACTGTCTACTTCATAGAGATGTTGAGTTGGGTAAAATTATATGAGTTAGGGGAAATTACTTATATTTCATTTCACTATAAAAATGTCAAGCATGTTTTGATATGGCCAAAAATGCATATGTATTTTTCATTTTTGTTTTGATTTTTGAACCAGAGAAAAAGGTCTAATATATATTATTAAACTTTGGCATGGAGACATGGTTTTTCCACCAAGTAGGCAATTCAGGAGTTTCTTTGGAACTAAAAGTCTAATGGGGCAATAAATATGCAAAGTTACCGCCTTGAAGGCAATAAATATTTGGGGCACCTGCTAAAATTTTAAGAATTGCCAGAGTACCAAGAATACAGACGTCTTGTGACTAATAAGCCTTTGGAATCAATAACATTTACATACACACTTACTTCTCTGGAAATTGCGCCTGGATAGAATAGAGGGGAGGGCCAGGTTATATACCTGCTTCTTCAGACATCTGTATTTCTGTTATTGGCACCATTATTGCCACAAGGCCTTTAGTTGAGACATCTGAGCCATCTTTAACTCTTTCTCCCCTTAGTTACTTCCATAATCTGTGGCCAAATTCTATTCATTCTTCATCTGAGAGAGCTATCTCAACTGTCTATTCTTTCTTCTGTTATTCCTCCTGGCTTGGACTCTTGCAGTATCCACTTAACTGGTGTCCTCTCCTTTGCTACCTCATCTTTCTAATCTACTCACACATTAAGATTCAGCTTCCTGAATTGTGGTCCTAACCTTCATGTCAGAAAACTTTATTGCCTTTCACAACTTAATGAATGAATTTGAAATTCCTTAGCCTGAGATTCATGACTTCTATAGAGTGACTCTAGTCTATTTTTGTAACTTTACAATGGACTTCTCTATTTTATGAATGCGAATGAACCGTAATTTTCAAACATCATGCCTTTATTCATTTTTTTATTATCCCAACTTCCAGCACTAATGATTTATACCTATCCCAATTGTACTTACCTGTTAATGACCACGACAGATGTTATCACTTTCATGAAAGTAAATTTGAAAGCCTGGTTGGAAATATGTTTCCACTTTATTTATTTATTTATTTTGAGACGGAGTCTCACTCTGTTGCCCAGACTGGAGTGCAGTGGCACCATGTCAGCTCACGGCAACCTCCATCTCCTGGGTTCAAGCGATTCTCCTGCCTCAGCCTCCTGAGTAGCTGGGATTACAGGCGCTCACCACCCCACCCAGCTAATTTTGTGTTTTTAGTAGAGACAGGGTTTCACCATGTTGGCCAGGCTGGTCTTGAACTCCTGACCTCAGGTGATCCACCCGCCGTGGCCTCCCAAAGTGTTGGGATTACAGGCATGAGCCACCACACCCAGCCTGTTTCCACTTTTAAGTCTCTTACACTGATTATTTTAAATATCATTTGTCACTTAGAATTATTTCTGAGATATACTGATTTATACTGATATTTACCTATGTATAGGTTCCCAACTGAATAGCAATCTCTGTGAAAATATGATTCATGTCTAATACATTTTTTCACAGCACAAAGTTGAATGTATTAGACATCATAAGTCTCCAACATATGTTGTACAAGTGAATAAACATTTGTTGTATGAATGCTCATCTGTTGGTCATCTTGAGGTGCAGGACATAAAGCAATTGAGTCCCAGAGTGGAAGAATCAGTTTGGGTCAAGGAATGCAATTGTCTTGACTAAGTAATATGATTTTATGAGAAATATGGTTTTATTGCTATACAAATATAATGGCAGTATATTTTTCCCTTTTGGTACGTGATATTTTGAATTCCTATTTAAGATAAACTGTATGAAAATACAATATTTCGATTATATTTCAGTTATGATGACTCTACCTTAAAGTCTGGTTACAGGCCTGTCCAACTATTTCATCCAAATCCTAAAGTTATGAACGTGGAAGGGGCAAATCTAGCAATTGTAGTAATAGGAATATTTAATTGAAATTCTGTTAATTCACAACAGGTATGGAAACATACCCGCCAAGATATGAAAACAACCTGCATCTGTTAACAGATGAATGTATAAAGATGGATGTATAAAGAAAATGTGGTGTGTGTGTGTGTGTGTGTGTGTGTATGCATATATATATACACACACATATATATATTTCCATTATATAAACAATTTTATATATATAATGGAATATTTATTATATACGTATTACTATATATGTATATATACACAAAACAGAATATTCATTATATAACTGGAATTTTATATATATGTGTGTGTGTATATATATATATAATGGAACATTACTAAGTCTTTAAAAAGAAGGAAATTCTACTATTTGCAACAGCGTGGATGAAACTTGAGGGCATTTTGCTAAGTGAAATAAGCCAGACACAGAAAAACAAATATTGCATGATCTTATTCATATGTGGAATCTGACAAAAACAAAGTCAAACTCATAGTAACAGAAGAATGGTGGTTACCAGGAGCTGTGGGATGAGGGGAATGGGGAGATATTGGTCAAAGGTTACAATCCTTCAGTCACAAGATGTATAAGTACTGGAGACCTAATGTACAGCATGATGACTATAGTTAAAGAAGTTAGCATATGCCCCAGGAGGCATACATAGATTTGGTCACACTCTCTCAGCTTCCAAGAAGAGTCCTTTTCAGAAGTGAATTAAATTTGGCACTCATTTGCATTGATGTGCAGTAGTATATCTGCTCTAAGAAGAGAGGATATGCTCTAAGAGGAGATTAGATATACACTAAGAACTAAATAGAGACCAGTTATAATGGCTCACAGTGGAGCACACCTGTACTGCAAGCACTTTGGGAGGCCAAGTCAGGCGGATCACTTGAGTTCAGGAGTTCAAGACCATTCTGGCCACCATGCCAGCTTGAGACCTGAGAATTGCTCAAACCTGGGAGGCAGAGGTTGCAGTGAGCTGAGATCACACCACTGCACTCCAGCCTGGTCAATACAGCAAGACTCTGTCTCAAAAAAAAAAAAAAAAAAAGAAAAAAAAGAGAGAAGAAAAGAACTAAATAAGAAATGCCTATAAAGTATATCATCTCCTAAGACTTTTAGAATGGGAAATAGATGAAATAAGAATAAATTGTTATAACAGGCAAAAACCAAATATGCTCTTCTAGAAATACATTGCTCCTTAAAATGTTGAAAATTAATTTTTTGTAGTTATTGTTGACCAACTATAATTAGTAATGGCTATCTAAATATACTGTCCCCATTGTACTCTTTAGAATTTTCTACAGCAGATGTCACAGGTATCTTCCTCTGACACAAATGCCTTGGTAAATGTTAAAAACTACCTACGTGGATAGTTGAGAGGGAAAGTGCATTATCAGACATACAGCCTTGGGCTTGAATTATTGTTCTGCCAGGTACTTAATGAATGAGCTTTGGATAAATCAATCTCTCTGTATTCATTTCCTTTATTCCTAAAATTTGGATAGTTTTTAATTTCAAGTTTCATTGTTAGGGTTTGTGATACTCTAGTGTCATGGCACAATGATTGGCACAAAATACAGAGTGACTGAATAATAACAATAATTAGTAGTATTATAGTTATTTTATGAATACCTTAATGTGAAAAGGAGATTTTCAGCCTTCACTGGCCTTTCATTTTTCTGTTCTTTCTTGGAGTGATTTCATACCTTTTAGAGGTTTTTAACCAGACTGACAGGAAGTTTACTTATCATGAAGACTTGTAGACCACTAGCACGGCTTTCGTATTTGATATTTTATTTAGACAATGATACCACGTAGAATAATAAGCAATTTTTTCCAAGTTAACTTTCATAATGAGACTTCAACCAGTATAGATGTGGCAGCTCTCCCATACCAGATTCTCTCCAAATGTAGGTTTGGATGTTGGAGTGAGTTAGTGGAAGACGGAAAAAAATCACCCAGCAAATGAATGACCTTGGAAGAGTTAGCTTTCTGTTTGCAATTCTCTGATGTTTCTTGGCAAATGCATGTCCTAGAGTAAAGCAGGCAATCTTCCTGGAGTAGACCATCTATTAACTTTTTCATGTCGCAGTATCTCTGTGTTGGCAAGAGGCCACAGTAGTTTCACATCTCTAATTATAGCATATTTGGTGTTTCTATGATCCTATATTAGTTGATAAATCAGTAGACATTTAACAAGACATTCAACTAAATAATTAAAGGAAGTAAAAAGAAAATATGACAACTTCTGTTCTCTGAATGCTTATATTCTAGGTAGTGGTATTATATATATATTATTTAAAATTAACCAGAAATACGAGGCAGTTCTGATATGTCTTAGACACCATATATGTGAAGGGTGTATAAGTTAAAGATAATGATAAATATGGGCTATAATTTATTGAATAATCCTTTTTAAAGGCAGAAAGTCTATGTAAATGCAGATTAGAATGGAAGGTATTCTTTTTGATATATTCTTTTTTATCATACTTTAAGTTCTAATGTACATGTGCACAATGTGCAGGTTTGTTACATATGTATACATGTGCCATGCTGGTGTGCTGCACCCATTAACTCGTCAGTTACATTGGGTATATCTCCTAATGCTATCCTTCCCCCCTCTCCCCACCCCACAATAGGCCCCAGTGTGTGATGTTCCCCTTACTGTGTCCAAATGTTCTCATTGTTCAATTCCCACCTATGAGTGAGAACATGCGGTGTTTGGTTTTTTGTCCTTGTGATAGTTTGCTGAGAATGATGGTTTTCAGCTTCATCCATGTCCCCACAAAGGACATGAACTCATCATTTTTTATGGCTGCATAGTATTCCATGGTGTATGTGTGCCACATTTTCTTAATCCAGTCTATCATTGTTGGACATTTGGGTTGGTTCCAAGTCTTTGCTATTGTGAATAGTGCCACAGTAAACATACGAGTGCATGTGTCTTTATAGCAGCATAATTTATAGTCCTTTGGGTATATACCCAGTAATGGAATGGCTGGGTCAAATGGTATTTCTAGTTCTAGATCCCTGAGGAATCGCCACACTGTCTTCCACAATGGTTGAACTAGTTTACAGTCCCACCAACAGTGTAAAAGTGTTCCTATTTCTCCACATCCTCTCCAGCACCTGTTGTTCCCTGACTTTTTAATGTTCGCCATTCTAACTGGTGTGAGATGGCATCTCACTGTGGTTTTGATTTGCATTTGTCTGATGGCCAGTGATGATGAGCATTTTTTCACATGTCTGTTGGCTGCATAAATGTCTTCTTTTGAGAAGTGTCTGTTCATATCCTTCGCCCACTAGTTGATGGGGTCATTTGCTTTTCTCTTGTAAATTTGTTTGAGTTCTTTGTAGATTCTGGATATTAGCCCTTTGTCAGATGAGTAAATTGGAAAAATTTTCTCCCATTCTGTAGGTTGCCTGTTCACTCTGATGGTAGTTTCTTTTGCTGTGCAGAAGCTCTTTAGTTTAATTAGATCCCATTTGTCAATTTTGGCTTTTGTTGCCATTGCTTTTGGTGTTTTAGACACGAAGTCCTTGCCCATGCCTATGTCCTGAATGGCATTGCCTAGGTTTTCTTTTCGGGTTTTTATGGTTTTAGGTCTAACATTTAAGTCTTTAATCTATCTTGAATTAATTTTTGCATAAGGTGTAAGGAAGGGATCCAGTTTCAGCTTTCTACATATGGCTAGCCAGTTTTCCCAGCACCATTTATTAAATAGGGAATCCTTTCCTTATTTCTTATTTTTGTCAGGTTTGTCAAAGATCAGATGGTTGTAGATATGTGGTATTATTTCTGAGGGCTCTGTTCTGTTCCATTGGTCTATATCTCTGTTTTGGTACTAGTACCATGCTGTTTTGGTTACTGTAGCCTTGTAGTTTAGTTTGAAGTCAGGTAGTGTGATGCCTCCAGCTTTGTTTCTCTTGGAAAGATACTCCTCGAGAAGAGCAACTCCAAGACACATAATTGTCAAATTCACCAAAGTTGAAATGAAGGAAAAAATGTTAAGGGCAGCCAGAGAGAAAGGTCGGGTTACCCACAAAGGGAAGCCCGTCAAACTCACAGCTGTTCTCTGTGCAGAAAGTCTACAAGCCAGAAGAGAGTGGGGGCTAATATTCAACATTCTTAATTTTTGATCTTTTTAAAATTTATTTTATTTTATTATTATTATATTTTAAGTTTTAGGGTACATGTGCACAACGTGCAGGTTGTTACATATATATACATGTGCCATGTTGGTGTGCTACACCCATTAACTCATCATTTAGCATTAGGTATATCTCCTAATGCTATCCCTCCCCCCTCCCCCCACCCCACAACAGTCCCTGGTGTGTGATGTTCCCCTTCCTGTGTCCATGTGTTCTCATTGTTCAATTCCCACCTATGAGTGAGAACATACGGTGTTTGGTTTTTTGTCCTTGTGATAGTTTGCTGAGAATGATGGTTTCCAGTTTCATCCATGTCCCTACAAAGGACATGAACGCATCATTTTTTCTGGCTGCATAGTATTCCATGATGTATGTGTGCCACATTTTCTTAATCCAGTCTATCGTTGTCGGACATTTAGGTTGCTTAAAGAAAAGAATTTTCAACCCAGAATTTCATATCCAGCCAAACTAAGCTTCATAAGTGAAGGAGAAATAAAATACTTTACAGACAAGCAAATGCTGAGAGATTTTGTCACCACCAGGCCTTCCTACAAGAGCTCCTGAAGGAAGCACTAAACATGGAAAGGAACAGCTGGTACCAGCCACTGCAAAAACGTGCCAAGTTGTAAAGACCATCAATGCTAGGAAGAAACTGCATCAACTAAAGAGCAAAATAACCAGCTAACATCATAAAGACAGGATCAAATTCACACATAACAATACTAACCTTTAATGTAAATGGGCTAAATGCTCCAATTAAAAGACACAGACTGGCAAATTGGATAAAGAGTCAAGACCCATCAGTATGCTGTATTCAGGAAACCCATCTCATGTGCAGAGACACACATAGGCTCAAAATAAAGGGATGGAGGAAGATCTACCAAGCAAAATGGAAAACAAAAAAGGCAGGGGTTGCAATCCTAGTCTCTGATAAAACAGACTTTAAACCAACAAAGATCAAAAGAGACAAAGAAGGCATTACATAATGGTAAAGGGATCAATTGAAAAAGAAGAGCTAACTATCCTAAATATATATGCACCCAATACAGGAGCACCCGGATTCATAAAACAAGTCCTTAGAGACCTACAAAGAGACTCAGCCTCCCACACAATCATAATGGGAGACTTTAACACCCCACTGTCAACATTAGACAGATCAACGAGACAGAAAGTTAACAAGGATATCCAGGAATTGAACTCAGTGCTGCACAAGCGGACCTAATATACATCTACAGAACTCTCCACCCCAAATCACAGAACATACATTCTTCTCAGCACCACATCACACTTATGCCAAAATTGACCACATATTTGGAAGTAAAGCACTCCTCAGCAAATGTAAAAGAACAGAAATTATAACAAACTGTCTCTCAGACCACAGTGCAATCAAACTAGAACTCCGGATTAAGAAACTCACTCAAAACCACTTAACTAAATGGAAACTGAACAACCTGCTCCTGAATGACTACTGGGTACATAACGAAATGAAGGCAGAAATAAAGATGTTCTTTGAAACCAACGAGAACAAAGACACAACATACCAGAATCTCTGGGACACATTTAAAGCAGTGTGTAAAGGGAAATTTATAGCACTAAATGCCCACAGGAGAAAGCAGGAAAGATCCAAAATTGACAACCTAACATCACAATTAAAAGAATTAGTGAAGCAAGAGCAAACACATTCAAAAGCTAGCAGAAGGCAAGAAATAACCAAGATCAGAGCAGAACTGAAGGAGATAGGGATACAAAAAAACCCTTCAAAAAATCAATGAATCCAGGAGCTGGTTTTTTGAAAAGATCAACAAAATTGATAGACTGCTAGCAAGACTAATAAAGAAGAAAAGAGAGAAGAATCAAAAAGACGCAATAAAAAATGATAAAGGAGATATCACCATCGATCCCACAGAAATACAAACTACCATCAGAGAATACTATAAACACCTCTACCCAAATAAACTAGAAAATCTAGAAGAAATGGATAAATTCCTGGACACATACACCCTCTCAAGACTAAACCAGGAAGAAGTTGAATCTCTGAATAGACCAATAACAGGCTCTGAAATTGAAGCAATAATTAACAGCCTACCAACCAAAAAAAGTCCAAGGCCAGACGGATTCACAGCAGAATTCTACCAGAGGTACAAGGAGGAGCTGGTACCATTCCTTCTGAAACTATTCCAATCAATAGAAAAAGAGGGAATCCTCCCTAACTCATTTTATGAGGCCAGCATCATCCTGATACCAAAGCCTGGCAGAGACACGCAAAAAAAGAGAATTTTAGACCAATATCCCTGACGAACATCAATGCAAAAATCCTCAATAAAATACTGGCAAACTGAATGCAGCAGCACATCAAAAAGCTTATCCACCATGATCAAGTGGGCTTCGTCCCTGGGATGCAAGGCTTGTTCAACATACGAAAATCAATAAACGTAATCCAGCATATAAACAGAACCAAAGACAAAAACCACATGATTATCTCAATAGATGCAGAAAAGGCCTGTGACAAAATTCAACAGTCCTTCATGCTAAAAACTCTCAATAAATTAGGTATTGATGGGACGTATCTCAAAATAATAAGAGCTATTTATGACAAACCCACAGCCAATATCATACTGAATGGGCAAAAACTGGAAGCATTCCCTTTGAAAACTGGCATAAGACAGGGATGTACTCTCTCACCACTCCTATTCAACATAGTGTTGGAAGTTCTGGCCAGGGCAATCAGGCAGGAGAAGGAAATAAAGGGCATTCAATTAGGAAAAGAGGAAGTCAAATTGTCCCTGTTTGCAGATGACATGATTGTATATCTAGAAAACCCCATTGTCTCAGCCCAAAATCTCCTTAAGCTGATAAGCAACTTCAGCAAAGTCTCAGGATACAAAAGCAATGTGCAAAAATCACAAGCATTCTTATACACCAATAACAGACAAACAGAGAGCCAAATCATGAGTAAACTCCCATTCACAATTGCTTCAAAGAGAATAAAATACCTAGGAATCCAACTTACAAGGGACGTGAAGGACCTCTTCAAGGAGAACTACAAACCACTGCTCAGCAAAATAAGAGAGGATACAAACAAATGGAAGAACATTCCATGCTCATGGATAGAAAGAATCAGTATCGTGAAAATGGCCATACTGCCCAAGGTAATTTATAGATTCAATGCCATCCCCATCAAGCCACCAATGACTTTCTTCACAGAATTGGAAAAAACTACTTTAAAGTTCATATGGAACCAAAAAAGAGCCCACATTGCCAAGTCAACCCTAAGCCAAAAGAATGGAAGGTATTCTAATGGAAAGGAACTATACAAAAGGTTAGGCTGCAATTAACTATGAAAATCAGACTGATATCGGTTTACAGATATGTTGAATAATGAGATAAAGAGTGGATTTCATCCTGTAGATCATTGCTTTCCAGAATTTTGAGTAAATAAGAATCATCTAAAAATGTAACAAAATGCCATTTCTTAGGCCTTACCTCTAAATATTCTATTTTAATTCGTTGGGGGCAGGCCCATGAATCTGCATTTTAACTACTCTAATGTCCTCATGCCCTATGATTCTGACGCAAGTGGTTCATTATTCACATTTTTAGAATCTCTGTTTGCCAGGGCAAATGAAAAGTTTTTGCATAGGAAACTAGCTTTTTTATATTAATACACTCATAAGAAACTAGCACCATTAAAGCATGGTTTAAGAGGCAAAGAGTTAAAGAGCAGGAGGACAATCAGGCAGACAGTACAATAATCTAGAAGTAAAAAGAATCAGCACCAATTTTGATTGATAGCAATAGAATTGAAAAGGGGCAGATAAGTAAGTAGTAGAGGTTTAAGGAATATAGGACTAACAGGATCCGGGCATCCATTGGCTATCCAAGAGCAAGGGATAGTGTTCCAATCCCAGTAGATAATACACTCTTTGAATGTAGGAACTGAGTCTTACTTATCTTTTTGACTCCAGTTCAGCACAGTAGTGGGTTCTCAACAATGTATGTGCATTGTTAGATAAACCTGTAATATAATGCATGACAAAGTCAAAAGGAATCTCTTTTTGTACCTCTACTTTTCTTCTTTTAACCTCTAATTTTTTACCTTGCTTTTATATAGCCTTTTGACTTGCCAGTAAAAGTAGGTTTCATTGTTTGTGCAAATTGAAATGACTTAAAATATAAAAAGAAATATGATACCAAAATATATTATATATCTGAATGTCTGAATTTTTTCTCCATGAACACACAATAGTGAAATTATATAGACTTAGATATACCACTGAATTCTAAGAAATATGAAATTAAATGTCATTTTTTATAAATATAATCTACTTCCAGTAAGACATTGTAATAGTTTGTTTCTTTCTTTTATTAATGTTTCCACATAATATATGGCTTTAGTGGGAAATATTATGTCACAAAAATGCTTAACGTATTCAGCATAAAAAGCCTACTCTTTTAAAATATTACTGTTTACAAATCAGATCGTTTCCAAATTATCCAAAAAAAATGAGTGAATTCATAAGGCTTCTCCTCCCTAATTCTCTGAACATCAAAAGGAACCATCTTCAAAATCCAAATGCTTCTCCAGCTTTCTGCAGGATATCACAAAACTTCCTGGCAAAGATTTTTAAACAAGTTGAGAAGTTTTATAAGATAAAAATATTTTTTCAGTTGACTTGACAACCATGTACAATGTTAGTGAAGAGTTTATTTGCCCAAGGCTCTTTGTCAAAATGAATTTAAACTGAGATTATTAAAATGTAGTTCAATTGCAGTGTGAGGAGAGGTGTTGCTAATGTCTTACTTAGAGAATGTTTTCCATGCAATGCATGTGACTTGGTTACAAGGTTCTACATGTAGAGGTACATTTCTGCTAAAAGAACAGAGGCATTTAAAATTATTCAGAAAACAATAAATCATCTCCAAAAGTGAGAGTTTTGATCCAGAAAGAAAAGCACTATTGTGTGGTAGTTTAGAGGTTCATCTGTGTGAGCATCAAACTGCCCGGGTTTGAGTCACAGCTTCACCATTAACCTCAGCACCTTCCTCATTTGTAAAATAGAAGTCATGATAATAGATACATTATGGGAATATTGTGAGGATTAAGTGATATCATTGTCAGTGGTTAATAGAGTAGCTGGCACAGATTAAGGTACTCAATTAATTGTTTTATTTCAAACCTATAGAGTCAGGACTAAGCATTGTTTCCTGATAATTCCAGATGTGTGCTTAAAAAAAGCCTGTCCCAATTTAATGATAATCTTTTCTGTTATGAGTTAAATGGCTTTAGGAAAATTTAACTACTGGTAAACAATGCTTGAATCACCAGACCTCCCCATGGCTGAAGCTAATTTCTTACATCAGAATCAGGACCAGGATCCCAAAAGGAAAATGATTATCTGGATGAGAGGTTGTAATCATCCATATTTGGAAAATCCTATTACACTATGTTGGGAAAATGTCCAAATTGCCAAATCTTGGAAGCAATCCCTCTCCTTCCCTCATTGGGACACATTATTTAGGAAGGTTTATTATTTTTGAGAAAGACTAGTTACCCTTCAAAAATAATAGCATTTGTGTATGGTTTGAAAGATTATGCCACCACAGATGGAAGAGTCGAGCACGTTCCACATGGCAAGTGTTTGTTAATTAACAGGTCACCCAGTGATGTGGGCTGTAGCCAGAATCCATGGCAGAGAGGAGACAGGACACTGATGGGCTGCATTTGAACCATACAGTTAGAATTACATTAAGCCACTTTTACTGATTTGTGATATTGTGTCATATTTATAATTTCTTATTTTAACTTAATATCTAAGTAAATTCTTTTGATTGTTATTTTCTTGGTTTTTCTGAAGTGCATACTTTCACCAAAGAAAGCAAAATACAGCAAAGTGAATTTAATATAATTAATGATAAACCTGTTTATGTATCTTTTGACAAATTAGAATCATATAATAAAATTTCTCTGATTTATTTCCCCAGTATAGAGGATGATTATGGTCTGCCTGTATTCCAGGCACTGGTCAGGCACTACATATCATGTGATGCAGTCATCACAACAAATCAGTCAAGGAAGTATATTTAACAAATAAAGCAACTGAGACATGTTTATTTATTGTTAAATTGCCTTTGGTTACATTAACAAGGGGAAGATACAGAGATTAAATCACTTTCTACCTTCAACATCTTTTTACTCTGCCTTCTAATATTTTAATTGAACTGGTTCATACCTATTTCATATAATCTCTTATTTTTCCTCTTTATCTTCAAAGTATGAAAACATTTATCTTCCTATTTTCTCTGCTATTTATTCTATTAATATGTGTTGCTACAGACTCTATTTGAAGAAATTGATTAGAATAGGAAAGAAAAGTATGATTCACTGGTGAATTTTTCTAACACCAAAAGTGAAAAGTAATATTCAATAATGTATTTTAGTTTTATTTATACCAGAATTTTTATAGTTAAATTTAGCATGGTGATATAATTAGTCTTAATTCATTATTGAATTGGATGGAATTTATTTATTCCTTTCATATTATCTTCTTCCTTCAAAAACATTTAATTTTAACAATTTTGATTCAAACTCATAATTCATCTTAAAAATATAGTTTGGTAGTTTTTAAAAATTTTATTTTGATTTGCAGAAACTTAGATACTCTCATTGTAATTTCCCTTAGCATTTTCTATAACAGTTCTTTTAATTTCATGTTTTAAAACACAATATAGATATTCTTGTGAATTTTTCATTATGAAAACAATTTTATTTATTATCTAGACCATAACAGAAGAAGAAAAGAGAATAATGGACTATCCTGCCATTATCTCAGGCTATGCATGTACAAAAATGGACTTTTCTCTGCTTCTTCAGTACTAACCCTCATCCACAAAAATATTTTACTGGCCTCATTATGAGAATTCACAAGAGACTATATAATTTTTTTTCTACATGATCATTGAACCCATGATTCAACATTGGTTACAGAGTCTCAAGAATTTGGAGAGTGAACCAAAAGTAAAAATTTATAATGCAGTATAGAAAATGCCGTAACAATGTTGTTCACAGAATCCTATGTTGTTTCCAGAGGAGATAGTACAAATGGGTGAGGTAGGGGATAGTGAAAGAAAACCTGATAGAAGTAAACTGCATTAATGTTGATGATTAAGTAGAATTTGAGTTTGTCCAGGCAAAGAAGCTGAAGGAGAGGCACTGTAGACAGCACATGGGGTTGCAGGATGGAATTTATAGACGCCCAATGTGGAATGGTTAATCATATGAGTTCTAGAGCCAGGCACCTCAGTTCAAACATTATTATTTTCCAATTTCTCAATGTATAATCTTGGACAAGTTACTTCTCATCTGCAAAATGCATATTATAATCATTTCTACCACATTTGGTTGTTTAACTCAAGTTTATAAATTCCCTTATATGATTTATGATACCTAGAAAATGCTAAGTAACAATTAACTGCAAGAAAATAAGAAACAACATAATGTTTGGGAAACTACAAGTCATTTGGTATTGCTGAAGTAAAAACACTAATAATGATGTCGAAGAATATGAAGGGGATATGTATCATGTTAAAGAGCTGGAAATTCTCTTATGGATAATGAGAAAACATAGGAATGGCATAGGCAGATTGTGTTTTAAATAGATCTCACTGGAGCAGGGTAGGAGGAGGGGAAGGGAGAATGTTGGTAAAGATTAGAGGGGCAGAATTCAGGTACAATACCATAACAATTCAAGACTTTGTATATACTGTAATAAGGATACAATACAATAATTTTAATAGTAACTATAGGATAGAAGGGAGATGACAGTTGAGTGAAATACTTAGAAGGTACAGTTGGCAAGGCTTGCCTCTAACAGTAAATAAAATAGAGCCTATGTGATAATTCAGGACAGGAAAAAAGTAAATGATGACTTGAAGATTCTTTATTTGGCTGAACTTAGTAGCTAGCAAAAGCATAAAAAGAGAGTAAGAGAAAAATAGAATAGAGGAGTAAATAGAGAATTGAAAGACAAAGTAAGAAAGGCAGTCTTTAGACATACTAAACTGAAGGTATTTCTAGAACATCTATTTAGAAATAAGTCCGACTTTTAGAATAGAATTTCAACAGATTCAGGATTCATTAAAAAAAGACAAAGAAGGCCAGGATAATTTGTGCTATATGATGTGGGAGGAAGAAGATGGTCTAATGAAAGACATAGGAAATTAATAGATTAATGAGGTTTCAAATTTGGTAAAAGATGTGTTTTCAAATCAAATTTTGAAGAAAATTTGATGCAGGCAACAGCCAGAATCTAGTGTGGTTAAACATAAATGTATTATTTCTGAGTTTCATACATACTGTTATGCAAAGAATATATCTGTAGGTCATTTCCGTATAAAGGACCTAAACATGTCATTTTATAGGTTGATTAGGGAAATGTTTTTTATTAAATAAAAATATTTACCTTAAATTGGGGTAACAAAATTTAAAAAGTAACTTAATCTGAAATCTAATTTTATTTTGAAACTAATTTCCTTAAAACAAATTTGGCTCCCAGTATTTTAAGTATTTTAACCATTATTTAACTGCAGTTATAAAAAGTTAACAAGTAACATTTACTTAGTGTAAATTTTAAAATTTTATTATATTCCAAATCAGCATGGGCATTAACCATGACAATGACCACCCATCGTGTGCTGATGGTCTTCATATCATGTCTGGTGAATGGATTAAAGGACAGAATCTTGGTGACGTTTCATGGTCTCGATGTAGCAAGGAAGATTTGGAAAGATTTCTCAGGTATGGAGGTCACTTATTGTTTTTGCCTTGTGAATGATTATGTGTGCTGTTTCTTTTTACAAATAGAGAAGCCAGTGTGGCAAAGTGGAAAGGCCACCAGAGTAAAACTGAAGGTACTTGGTTCCAATCCTGGCTTTTCCATTGACTCATGGTGTAGTTTGGGACATGTTATTTAACCCCCTGCTTTTTAATTTCTACATTTTTCAAAAAGGACAGTTAAGATTATTTGTAAGATTGAAAAATTGTTATCATGATTTTAAAAATCTGTCACAGTATTTAATTGCCTTTTCCATTTTTCCCAGTGGAAATATTCACACTGTTCATCACCCAGCACGTCTATTATCACAAAGATCAGGGCTCCTCTAACAAAATCTTCACTTTTCGTTTGTAATACATCTACAATTCAAATGTTTTTACATTAATAAATAGTTTCCACCATTACCATAGCCCTTTTCCACATTCAGTGGCAGTAACACTTAGCTTCTGTCTTGTTCGAAAAGTAAATGAAAAATATTACTGTTGTTCTCATTTTCATTTTAAAGCACTTGTTCATTTTAAAGCACTTATTTCTATAATTATAGAAGGATCACCTGAAGCAGTAAGCAATATGCAAAGTAGTTAGTGAGATGCTTAAGGTATCCAAAACAAGTCTTAGTGAGAAATACAGGAACACCTAGCTTGCTAAACTCACTACACAGATGAACTTTATTCACTTTTGTATATCCTTTAAATAGTTAAGCCCATTTTTCTATTAAATGGCTATATGTACAGTATATTCTGTGCATGCTGTTTGTCATAACAGTCTAGAGAAGAGCACTCAGAGCATGTGATATTTCAGACACACCATCAGTAGCTGCATCAGCAGCGCTTCTGTAGGCCCTAATGAGTTCCTAAGGAACATGCATGATTTTGTATGGCTGCCTTCACATGAATCAGGACTCCTATGACATCAAATACCACTTTAAAATATATTACAGAATTGTATACAAAGTTGTATTACAATGTCAAGCACAAATATATCTACACTGTTAATATTCGCCTGAGGATGCTTTCCATACATTCTTTAAATCCCCAAATATAGCTGATATCTTATATTCACATACTACTTTTGGGCAAGTTACTGTCTGACTCTGAGCCTGTATACCTATTAAATGCATAAAATAACACCCACTTCACGGTGTTATGTAGATCAGCTGAGTTAATTCACATGAATGTGTTTTGTTCACCATAAAGTTCTTTTAACTTGAAAATTATTTATTACGATTATCTTCATCGTAAATAAATGATTTTTGACATACAGAATAATTTCTATGAGTATTCAATAGAAGAGCTTAAAGTAAAGATATATTTTTGATATTATTAAAGTGTTTCTTGTTGTATGCTAACTAATCATATCAGCTTTTTACAGTAAATTCAAAAGTTTACACATACCTGCCTATTGCCAGGTCAAAGGCCAGTAACTGCTTGCTACAAACAAATCCGCAGAGTGTCAATTCTGTGATGGTTCCCTCCAAGCTGCCAGGGATGACATACACTGCTGATGAACAATGCCAGATCCTTTTTGGGCCATTGGCTTCTTTTTGTCAGGAGATGCAGGTAAAGATCCAGGTGGGGGTTTTGTGCGTTCATTCATTGTTTAGAAGTATTGATTGGTAGGAGAAGGTAACATTATTTTAGGGTTTGTGGATCAAAAGCACCCCAATATATAAAAGAAGGATTTTCTAAGAAAAGGTTTGTGCATTTTTTTCTTATACTTTGGAAGCGATAGAAATAAGATGTGAGCATTTAATCAAAGTGAATAAAGAAAGACCTAATAATTTCTACTTTGAAAATTACATTGATATCAGGGAAGTATTTTTATTATGTCAGTTCAATGCTTCTATTTTAAATCCCATACAGTTTTCTCTCCATTATCTGCAGGAATTGGTTTCAGTACCCACATCCTGTTCCCTGAGCAGATACCAAAACTCCCAGCTGCTAAAGTCGCTTATGAAAAATAATGTAGTATTTGCATATAATCTACCCACATCCTCCCAAATACTTTAAATCATCCCTAGATTACTTACAGAACTTGATACATTGTAAATGCTATGTAATTATTATACTATGTTATTATTTGTATTATTTATATTGTTGTATTTTTTTTTAAATTTTTTTTTATCTGTGGTTGGTTGGATCCCTGGATGTGGAAACTACAAACGGGGAGGGCCAACTATATTTTCTTATATGGAAATGGGTAAAAATGCGATATGAAAATATAATTGATAAAAATGCAATAATATTAACATGTAATTGTGGAGGAGGAACTATACATTTTAATCCTGAAAATAAATTTTTAGAAGTATCTTTTATAGGAACAAAAATTGAGAGTACATTTCTACATAAACTGGAAGAAAAGGGAAAATGTATAATGGTAAAGCAGTGTTTACGTATTAATATTCCAGTAGTCAGTAATTACTCAGAGAGGACAGTAGTGTTAGGTCCATAAAATCTAAAGGATGAAGCAAAATGACCTTCTTAACTGATGGAAGAGTTTAAGCTCTAGTAACCTTTTTTTTTCTTTCCTGCTGCCCATCCCCTATCTGCCCATCTCCTCTCACCTCTTCCTAACACGCACACACACATACACATTGTATACTTCAGGAATAAACTGATAACCACACTGAGAGTAAATTCGTTAAGTATCGCTGAAACATAGCCTATTTTACCTAGCCACAGTTTCTGTGAATGCCTCAAAGGAGTTTGGCTTTGTTGAGGATAATGCTGTTTTGGGTAACTGTCAGCATAATTAAGATCCTTTATAAGGAACAAAGCATATGACATTATAATATATTGAATGCTCTCTTTGGTTTGTGGTTCTTATTAAAAGAGTTGTGCACTTATTTGTTTATTAATTGCTTTTGATCAGTTTCACCCACCAGTATGTAAGCTGCATGAGGGCAGAGTGAGTTTCTCCAGCATCTAGCCTAGGGACTGGCACAGAGTAAGTGAAATATCCAGTGAACAAATGATTTAGAATTAAAATGAGTGAAAGTATGGAGTTGGAGCTGCATCAAATGTGATGTGTAAAAGGCTGTATGGACCAGGCGAGGTGGCTCACACCTGTAATCCCAGCACTTTGGGAGGCCGAGACAGGCGGATCACGAGGTCAGGAGATCGAGACCATCCTGGCTAACACGGTGAAACCCCATCTCTACTAAAAATACAAACAAAAAAATTAGCTGGGCATGGTGGCGGGCGCCTGTAGTCCCAGCTACTCGGGAGGCTGAGGCAGGAGAATGGCGTGAACCTGGGAGGTGGAGCTTGCAGTGAGCCCAGATCGCGCCACTGCACTCCGGCCTGGACTACAGAGTGAGACTCCATCTCAAAAAAAAAAAAAAAGTCTGTATGGACTATGGAGCTTGAAGGGAACTGGTGTTGCTATGTAATTGTGATCTAATTCTAAAGGGTTTACATGTGGCACAGTCATGGATCCTTAGAACTCCACATCGTGTGTGACAATTATGACATTGGTTCTGTAAGGTCTGTCTCCGGTACCTCTCTGACCTCATCTACTAACCTCCTTCACTCTGCTTTCACCTCTGAGTCTTTAGACAATCAAAAGTCTGGTCACAATCCTCTTTCTTAAATCTTCATGGTAAAATGAAAGATTTTGAGGTACAAAGGTTTGGGTTTGTGGGCAGACACTTTTACAGGCTGAAGTTACTATTATTTTAGGCAACAAAATAGGCTCTTTGTGGTTACTGTCACCGGAGCATTGCACAGGAGACAGTTTCAGTTCATGTGGTATAGAGAATTGATAGAACTGATCAATGGATCAGTTCATCCAAAATGTTCATCTTTTATAAAGCATTCCTACTGTAAAAGCTCAGTAGATGATCAACTAGACACGATTCTGTTAAATTGTAGATTCTTTTCCATAAATACTATTTTACAAGCTTTTAGAAATTATTTTAATATATCACATGCAATTAAATTTTGCTAGTGCCATTCTACAATGTTTTGACCTCTGAATATCTTCCACATAGTGTGTTATTTATTTTATGATGTAATTTGACACTTTTTTCTTTTTTTATTATACTTTAAGTTCTAGGGTACATATGCACAATGTGCAGGTTTGTTACATATGTATACATGTACCATGTTGGTTTGCTGCACCCATTAACTCATCATTTACATTAGGTATTTCTCCTAATGCTGTCCTTCCCCCATCCCCCCACCCCACAACAGGCCCTGGTGTATGATGTTTTCCCCGCCCTTTGTCCAAGTGTTCTCATTGTTCAATTTCGACCTATGAGTGAGAACACGGGTTGTTTGGTTTTCTGACCTTGCAATAGTTTGCTCAGAATGATGGTTTCCAGCTTCATCCATGTAACTACAAAGGAAATGAATGCATCCTTTTTATGACTGCATAGTATTCCATGGTGTATATGTGCCACATTTTCTTAATCCAGTCTATCACTGATGGACATTTGGGTTGGTTCCAAGTCTTTGCTATTGTGAATAGTGCCACAATAAACGTATGTGTGCATGTGTCTTTATAGCAGCATGGTTTATAATCCTTTAGGTATATACCCAGTAATGGGATCACTGTGTCAAATGGTATTTCTAGTTCTAGATCCTTGAGGAATCGCCACACTGTCTTCCACAATGGTTGAACTAGTTTACAGTCCCACCAACAGTGTAAAAGCATTCCTATTTCTCCACATTCTCTCCAGCACCTGTTGTTTCCTTACTTTTTAATGATCGCCATTCTAACTGGTGTGAGATGGTATCTCATTGTGGTTTTGATTTTGATTTGCATTTCTCTGATGGCCAGTGATAATGAGCATTTTTTCATGTGTCTGCTGTCTGCATAAATGTCTTCTTTTGAAAAGTGTCTGTTCATATCCTTTGCCCACTTTTTAATGGGGTTTTTTAAATTTTTTCTTGTAAATTTGTTTAAGTTCTTTGTAGATTCTGGATATTAGACCTTTGTCAGATGGGTAGATTGCAAAAATTTTCTCCCATTCTGTAGGTTGCCTGTTCACTCTGATGGTAGTTTCTTTTGCTGTGCAGAAGCTCTTTAGTTTAATTAGATCCCATTTGTCTATTTTGGCTTTTGTTGCCATTGCTTTTGGTGTTTTAGTCCTGAAGTCCTTGCCCATGCCTATGTCCTGAATGGTAATGCCTAGGTTTTCTTCTAGGGTTTTTATGGTTTTAGGTCTAACATTTAAAATTAATTCAAGATGGATTAAAGACTTAAATGTTAGACCTAAAACCATAATTTGATTCTTATAACCATTAAATACCATATTGTCTAGTCCTATTTTACAAATCAACAATTGGAGGTCTAGAGCAGTCAAATAATACTTTGAAGTTCTTATACCTATTAACAGAGAATGCTAGATCCAAACTTAGATTATGTCTAAATCCCAAAAATCAGATGCTCTCCAGTCTCCTATGGAACTCAAACTTCTTTATATGCTATATTGTCTTCTCTATGGAAAAACCCTTAGATCAGATCTCATATTTAAACTAATTTTTTGTCTCCTATAGCACCTATACTATCAGTTTTAACCAGTATCTTAATTGATTCATTTTGCTAAGCTATTTGCTCTATTCATATGATTATTTCCCAATAACCTACCTGCACAGATTTTTTTTCCTTGATCTCTGAAAATATGATTGTTTATTTAGGTTTTTTAAATCTGTTTCTCAGTATCCTAGGATGTTGCCTTGTTTTAAAACTACACATTGTGCTAATAAAGTTAAGTTTTAGGTTTAAGATTTCCAGAAATGTTCTCCTTTTTATTTTCTCTCCACTCTTATACTCCAGTCCCAAATCAGTACAGCATGTAAAGTGTAGTAACCTAATAGACGATAGATAGATAGCTAGAACCATGGAAAAGATAATTTACATATTTAGTCATTGATTTGACAAATATTTATTAAGTTCCAACTACTTTCCAGGCACTGTATGAAGCACAAATAATACAGCAGGAATCAAAGATCCTACCTCCATGGGACTTACATTTTAGTTGGAGGAAATATAAGCAAATGCATATCTAATATGTTAGTTGATGATAATTGTTTAGAAGAAATATAAACTCAGGTAAAACAGGAAGTACTACCAAGGTAGATGGTTAGGATGGTGTTATTTCTTTTTTTTTTTTTTTTTTTTTTTGAGACGGAGTCTCGCTCTGTCGCCCAGGCTGGAGTGCAGTGGCGCGATCTCGGCTCACTGCAAGCTCCGCCTCCCGGGTTCACGCCCGCCACCACGCCCGGCTAATTTTTTGTATTTTTTAGTAGAGACGGGGTTTCACTGTGTTAGCCAGGATGGTCTCGATCTCCTGACCTCGTGATCCGCCCGCCTCGGCCTCCCAAAGTGCTGGGATTACAGGCGTGAGCCACCGCGCCCGGCCAGGATGGTGTTATTTCATATAAGGTGACCTGGGGAAGTTTCCTAGAAAGGTGACATTTGTTTAGAGATCTGAAGAAAGTGGGAGAACAAGCTATGCATTTATCTTGGGAGGAATACAGCAAGAGAAAACAGAATGCAAAATGCCCTGGAATTCATTGTGGGTCATGTTGTGAGATGCCCATTACATGTCCAAGTGGGAATGTAAGCAGGTCCATGATATATATTTGGAAGTCATTAAGAAGTATAAGATATTGGGGACATGATACTAAATAACAATTGCAAGTGAGTTAGAAAAGTTTCAAGGACTAAGACCCAGGTCAATGCAATATTTAGAGTTTAGGAAAATGAGGAGAAAGAAGAAATAAAATGCTGAAGTATATTGAGGTAGGAATAGAACCAAAGCAAATTAAGATCTTGGAGGCAATGTGAGGAGGATATTTTTGAAAGAGAGATTGATCAGCTGTATCAAAAGCTGAAGACTTAAATGTAAAACCTAAAACTGTAAAAAACCCTGGAAAACAACCTAGGCAATACTGGTCTGGACATAGGAATGAGCAAAGATTTCATGACAAAGATTCCAAAAGCAATTTCAACAAAAATAAAATTTGACAAATCGGACCTAATTAAACTTAAGAGCTCTGCACAGCAAAAGAAAGCATCAATAGAGTAAAGAGACAACCTACAGAATGGGAGGAACTTAAACAAATTTAAAAGGAAAAACCGACCCCATTAAAAAGTGGGCAAAGAACAAGAACCGACACTTTCCAAAAGACATGCAGCCAACAAGCATATTTAAAAAAGGTCAGTAACACTGATGATTAGATAAATACATATCAAAACGACAATGAGATAACATCTCACACCAGTCAGAATGGGTATTATTAGAAAATCAAAAAATAACAGATGCTGGTGAGGTTGCAGAGAAAAGGGAAGACTTATACACTGTTAATGGGAGTGTAAATTAGTTCCACCATTGTGGAAAGCAGTGTGGCAATTCCTCAAAGAGCTAAAAAAAATAACTACCCATAATTACCATTCAACCCAGCAATCCCATTACTGAGTATATACCCAAAGCAATATAAATCTTTCTACTATAAAGACACATGCATGTGGATGTTCACTGCAGCACTGTTCACAATAGCAAAGACATAGAATTAACCTAAATGCCCAGTAGTGACAGTTTGGATAAAGAAAATGTGGTACATATACACTATGGAATACCATGCAGCAATAAAAAAGAATGAGATCATGTCTTTTGCAGGAACATGGGTGGAGGTGGAGGCCATTATCCTTAGCAAACTAATGCAGGAACAAAAAACCAAATACCATTTGTTCTCACTGATAATTGGGAGCTAAATGATAAGAACTCATGAACACAAAGAAGGGAACAATAGACACTGGGGCCTACTGAAGGCTGGAGGGTGGGAGGAGGGAGAGGTTCAGAAAAAAATAACTATTGAGTACTAGGCTTAGTATGTGGGTGATGAAATCATCTGTACAACAAACCCCTGTGACATGAGTTTACCTATGTAGCAAACCTGTAATATACCCCTGAACTTAAAATTAAAGTATAAAAAAAAAATTTTAAAAGCTGAAGACAAGTGGAGCAAAATGAAGGCTGAGATTAGACGGTTGGTATTTTTTCCCAAAGGGTTTGACACATCATTATTTGAAGCTATATGGGAATGCCTGAATATATAAGGTGTCAGGAAGTATAACTTAAAAGTATAGCAGAAAATAGTTATAACTGTAGAAGACTGAAAATAGTTGTGCACTATGTAATGACATTTCAGTCAATGGACCACATATACAACAATGGTCTTATAAGATTATAGTCTGTATTTTTACTGTAACATTTCTATGTTTAGATGCACAAATACTTAGGATTGTTTTACAGTTGCCTACAATATACAGTAAGGTAACATGCTATACAGGTTTGTAGCTTAGAAACAATGGGATACACCATATAGCCTAGGTGTGTAGTAGGCTATATCATTTAGGCTTGTGTAAGTACAGTCTACAATGTTCATACAATGACTACATTGCCTAATGACACATTTCTCAAAATGTATTTCCATCATTAAGCAAAGCATGACTGTAGTTCTGCTACATACATATACACCTTCAATTGGCTCTATGTGGAGTCACCCTACCTGGCAGTCTGTCATCTAAGTGCTATACAAAACAAATCTCCTATATGGTAAGCTCCTTAACATTAGCAGAGTTGTCAGCCCTTTTGTCATTGTATCTCTAGCACCCAAGTCAGTGCTCAATAAATATTTGATGAATAAGTGAATCGATTGAATAATGGGGTACTGATTCTAAATTTTTCACTCATGTAGATAACATGATAACCTTTTAGAATATTAATGCAATGACTACATAAAAGCCTACCTATGCTATAGGGCAGGTAGCTTGTTTCACAGCTTATTCATAATTCAATTAGGCATCCTTATGACCAGCTCATTTCTAATCAATTACAAATAAACATCAAGATTTGTAGTGTGAGGGTTCACAGCAACCTTCAATATGTATGTTTCAGGCAAAATCTTAAAAACAAGGTAACTCTGAATCTGACAAAGGCAGTTGGGCCATAGCATCTAAATTAGATGTTTCACTTCCATACTTATAAACAGATATTTAAACACAAACACTAGAGGCTCAGCATTATTGCATAATGCTGATCTAATTAATGATATAAATTTACCCTTAGGATAACAACTTACATCTGCAAAATGTTTAAAGGCACAGATGTAGAGATTCTGGTGAAAATGTTGATCACAGGCAATAATAGCTCACTCTTCTGCATAAATTTGCAGAATTAATGGCTGACTTCTTGGATGGCCTTGTTCCTGAGTCCTAAGCAATTGGTGCTGGGTACCTTCAGGCCATCTGGCATCTTGTGGCTGAGCCAGCTCCAACTGCATCAAGTCATTGTAATAGCTTCCTGAAATTACTTAGACTGGCTGAAAATACAGAGGTATGGAAGGATTTTTCCCTAGAAATAGTAAGAAGTGGCCCCGTAGGAGTTAACCTTTTTCTGAAAAGGAAGGAAGTGTAATAAAATTGAAGACCTCCAGGAAACTTAAGATCCTGTCTTTGTGAACTAGGCACACTATGAATTGCATATGTATTAAATGGATAGAAAAGTTTATAGTATAACTGAATCATATGATTACTTTAAATATTGACATGGAAAGTTCCAGTTTTACATTTCTCCTGTATCTACTTGATTCATCCAAGTTTGTAGGACTCTCTCAAACCTCTCCTTGAAGCCAATGCACAGACTGGAATTGAAATAAAGTAATGGCAAAAACCGCAATTATGTTTGCACCAACCTAATATTATGAAGAACTATAGAAGGCCTAGTCTCTGTAATTTGGCATTGCAAAATTCCAGAGGCAACAAGAATTTGGATTTAAAAAAGGCTTAACATGAAACAGTTGGAGGACATAAACTGCATGATTTAAGACTTACAAAGCTGCAGTAATGAAGACAATGTGGTGTTGACGAAAGGAGAGACTTAACTCCTCAGTGGAACACCATAGAGAGTCCAATTATAGACTCTCACATATGTGTACAATTGATTTCAACGAAAGTAACAAGGCAGTTGAATGGGTAAATAAAAGCTTTTCAACAAATTGTGCTGGAACAGTTGGACATTCATCTTTTAAAATTACGTCATATCATAAGATAAAATTAACCCTAAATGTATTATTGACCTAAATATGGAATCTACAAAACTATAAAACTTCAGGGAAAAAGGTAGAGGAAATATTTTTTAATAGGACACCAGGAGCATGAACCATAAAAGAAAAACAAAACAGAAAATTATTGTTTGAAATGTATCAAAATAAATTATTTTATCTTAGGAAAACTCTGTTAAGACAATGAAAAGGTAAGCCACAGAATGGGTGAAAATATTTATAATAGGCATATCTGACAAAGGGTTGTTGTCCAAAATATATAATCCCTGTAATAGTAATAAAAGACCAAGCAATACAATAAAATGGGCAAAACATTTCAACAGACAATTCAGAAATGAAGATATGCAGATAGCCAACAAACTCCTTAAAGGATGCTTAACATCATTAATATTGTATCAAGAAATGCAAATCAAAACCATAAAGACCTACATTTGCATATACATTGCAATGTCTTAAGTTTAAAGAATTGAAAAAACTAAATTGTTGCTGATAATACAGAGCAATCAGAATTCACATACCGCTATTGGGAATATAGTATAATCACTTTGGGAAAATTTTAGGTGTTTTTTGTTGTTGTTGTTTTTTTAGCACTTAAGCATTCACCTCTTATATGATCCAAACTTTCCACTCCTAGATCCAAAAATATACTCTGCATGATCTCTTTAAATTTATTGAGACTCATTTATAATCTATCCAGGTGAATGTTCTATATGCATTTGACAATGCATTTCCACAGTTGTCAGTGTTTCATAAATATTAATTAGGTCAAGGTTATTAATAGAGTTATACAAATCGTCTTTTATTATGTGTATAGAAGTTCTAATAATTGCTAAAGTGGGGAATTTAAATATCCTACTATGACTGCAATTGTCTACTCCCTTCGATTATGTCAGATTTTGATTCATACCTCGTAAGGCTTTATTGCAAGACACTAATACAGTTATTATTATTATGTCTTCTTGATGCATTATGTCTTCTAATTGCATTTCTTTTCATTATGAAAAAGTCTTCTTTATCACTGATAGAAGTATAACTTTTTTATATTGTAGTTTATCTGACATTAATCTGATTTTGTGTGTTTATTTTTTTGCATGGTATAATATTATGCTTTTATTTAGTTTAAATGTATCTGTGTACTATTTCAAGTGAGCCTCTTGTAGTATAAGCATGTAGTTAAGTCTTGATATTCATCTGTTATAAAAATTATAACCTTTTAATTGAGGTAGTTCATTAATGTTTAATCATTGATTAAACAATCTGTTTGAATTTAGGTCTAGATTTTATAATTTATTTTTTAACTCTTTATTTCCCTCTGATCCCCATTAATTTACTTTTATATTATTTGAATTCTCTTTAGGATCCTACTTTATCTATTACATTTTTAGCTATAATCCTTTACCTCTTTAAGAGGCCTGATCTGGGTCTAGGTCTGGGATCACACATCTTTATTTAAAGGGCCAGATAGTAAATATATTAGGCTTGTCAGCAGCAGAGCCTCTGTTGCAACTCAAATCTGCTGCTCTAGCTCAAATCAGCCATAGATAATATGTAATGGGATGAGCAAGACAGTTGGCCAGTCTCCAGGCCATAGTTTGCCAAACTCACCTCTAGGGATTAAAATATAAACTCTCAATTTTTCTGAATCTATTTAGAGTTATTATAGTACTATTTCATTTGGAATTATTGGAATATGCAACCACGTATGTGCATTTAGACTTCCTCATTCAGTTTTTCTGTACTATAGTCAAGAGATATATATATATATATAGCATCTGTGTACATTGTAGACCATACAATAAAATTGTATACATTTTACTTAATATACATTGCATGTATTTTAAAGATTAAGAATGTAAAAATAGTCTTTTACTTTTAGCTTGATATTTACCCTTTCCATTGTTCTTCATGACTTCCTGAAGATAGGAGTTTTCCTTTGGTTTCATTTTCCTTCTCCATGTCTTTTAGTTGGGTTGCTAATGACAAATTCTCTTAATTTTCTTTCACCTGAAAATTTTCATTTCATCTTAATTTTTGAAATATATTTTCACTAGATATAAAATTATAGGTTGACTTTTTCTTTTTCTTTTACCATCTCAGAAACATTCCTCTATCTTCTCTTCTCCATAGTTTAAGATGAGAAATGTATAGCCCTTGGATTGTCATTTCCCTGTAAGTAATCTGTTGTTTCTCCCTGTTTATGTGCAAGATATTCTCTTTATCTTTGGTTTTCAGAAGCTTGACTATAATGTGTCTACATATAATTTACTGCATATTTATCCCATTAGAGGATTGTTGAATTTATTGATTTTGTAAATCTATGCCTTTTCTCAAATTTGGAAAGAAGTTTTAGTGATCATTCCTTTAAATACTTTCCTACCTCTCCATCCTCTCCTGAGAATACAGTTACACACATTATTTTTTTTTATATAATCTCACAGCTTTCTGTAAATCTTTCATATTTTTCAATATTTTCCCTTTCTCCTTCAGAGTGGGTAATTCCCTTTAAACTATTTTCAAGCTTACTGAATTTTTATCATTTCCATCCTGCTCAAATCCATTCAGTCAACTTTTAATTTTACATATTGTATTTTTCACATCTAAAGTGAAAGTTTCAACTTACTTTTTTTAAACTTTTCTCTTGAGATATCTTTTCATTTATTACAAGCCAATTTCCATTACCTCACTAGGTATATTCATAAAGTCAGTTTCAAATTTTATGAAAATCATAACACGTGTCATCTGAGGTTTGAATTGTTTATTTACATTTTTAAAGAAAGGGTTGCATTTTGCTGTTCTACATAGCCAGTAATTTTTACTTCTATACTAGAAATGTTGTTGTTATATTATAGAGCAAACATGAGCAAACTATGGCTTAAAGTTTTACTGGAACACAGTGACACACATTTTTTCGTTTATTTTCTATGGCCGGCCTCAAGCTACAATGGCAGTGTTGAATAGTTGCAACAGAGACCACCTGGCCAAGAAGCCTAAAATATATACTATTTGGCAATTTACAGAAAGAGTTTGCTGACCCCTGTTGTAGAGGCTCTGGATTCTGTTATATTCCTTCAAAGACTGTTTTTTGTTTTCACAGGCAATTATATTAATTAGATTTAAACTGGAAATTTTGTCTCATCTATTGTAGGCAGCAGCTCATATCTTAGATCAATTCATTTTTCTCTAACTGTGCTATTTGTAGTGTGTGTTGTGTATGTATGGGTCAGGTGCCAAGGGGAGACTTAAGCTCCTCTAATTCTATTCCCTCTGGAATTCTCCCTTCAGTTTATGGCAGCCTTGACCACCTCAGTTTCTGTCTTCACGAGTCTATAAGATGATATGTTTTTCCAGTTGGCACCTAATGTCAGGACACTCCCTTCAGTTTATGGCAGCCTTCACCACCTCAGTTTCTGTCTTCATGAGTCTATAAGATGATATGTTTTTCCAGTTGGCACCTAATGTCAGGACACAATAGTGGGCATCTATCAGGTTAAAGCTGCAAAGATGATGAACTAACCTTGTGCCAGTGTTTTCGGTTTCCCTCAAAAGTGTGCCTGCTGAACGCAATCACTTTCACAATTGCCATGCACAAAAAATAAAATACCTAGGAATACAGCCAACCAGGGAGGTGAAAGATCTCTACATGCAGAAATAGAAAATACTGCTCAAAGTAATCAGAGATGACACAAATGGAAAAACATTCCATGCTCATGTATAGGAAGAATCAGTATTGTTAAAATGGCCATACTGCCCAAAGCAATTTGTAGATTCACTGCTATTCCTATTAAACTACCATTGATATTCTTCACAGAATTAGAAAACCTATTTTAAAATTCATATAGAAACAAAAACAAGCCCAAATAGCCAAGGCAATCAAGCAAAAAGAACAAAGCTGGAGGCATGATGTTACCTGACTTCAAACTATACTCCAGGGCTACAGTAATAAAAACAACATGATACTGGGACAAAACAGACACATAGACCAATGGAACAGAAGGGAAAACCCAGAAACAAGGTTGCAAACCTACAACTATCTGATTTTTGACAAACCTGTTCAATAAATGGCTCTGGGATAACTTACTAGCCATATGCAGAAGATTGAAACTGGGCCCCTTTTTAGGCCATACACAAAAATTAACTCAAGATGGATTAGATATTTACATATAAAACCCAAAACTGTAAAAAACCCTGGAAGACAAACTAGGCAATACCATTCTGGACATAGGAACAAGCAAAGATTTAATGACAAAGACTCCAAAAGCAATTGCAACAAAAGCAAAAGAAAAGAGAGAGAGAGAGAGGGAGAGAAATGGGATCTAATTAAACTGAAGAGCTTCTGCACAGCAAAATAAACTATCAAGTTTCCACCAAGAGTGGACAGACAGCCTAAAGAGTGGGAGAAAATTTTTGCAAACTATGAATCTAACAAAGATCTAATATCCAGCAACAATAGCAAACTTAAGTTTACAAGCAAAAAACAAGCAACCCCAATAAAAGGTGGGCAAAGGACGTTAACAGACACTTCAAAAGAAGACATACATGCAGCCAACAATCATATGAACATCACTGATCACTAGAGAAATGCAAATCAAAACCACAATGTAATACCATCTCACACTAGTCAGAATGGCTACTATTAAAATGTCAAAAAATAACAGATGCTGATGAGATGTGGAGAAAAGGGAACACTTATATACTGTTGATGGGAGTGTAAATTAGTTCAACCATTGTGGAAAACAGTGGGGCAATTCCTCAAAGAGCTAAAAACAGAAATAGCATTTGACCAGCAATCCCATTAATGGGTATATACCCAAAGGAATATCAGTTAATTCTGTTATAAAGACACATGCATGTGTGTGTTTACTGCAGCACTATTCGCAATAGCAAAGACATGGAATGAACCTAAATGTTCATCAGTGATAGACTGGATAAAGAAAATGTGGAACATATACACCATGGAATACTATGCAGCCATAAAAAATGAGATAATGTCCTTTGCAGCAACATGGATGGAACTGGAGCCATTATCATTAGCAAACTAATGCAGGAACAGAAAACCAAATACCACATGTTCTCACTTATAAGTGAGAGCTAAATGATAAGAACTTATGGACACAGAGGGGAACAACACACATTGGAGCCTATTAGAAGGTGGAGGCTGGGAGGAGGGAAAGGATCAGGAAAAATATCTAATGGGTACTAGGCTTACTACCTGGGTAATGAAATAAACTATACATCATACCCCCATGACACAAGTTCAGGTATAACAAACCTGCACATGTACCCCTGAACTTAAAAGTTAAATTTATTTATTTATTTATTATTTGAGACAGAGTCTTGCTCTGTTGCCCAGGTTGGAGTGCAGTGGCATGATCTCACCTTACTGCAACCTCCAGCTCCCAGGTTCAAGCAATTCTCTTTCCCCAGCTTCCTGAGTAGCTGGAATTATAGATGCCTGCCACCACGTCTGGTTAATTTTTGTATTTTTAGTAGAGACAAGGTATTACCGTGTTAGCTAGGCTGGTCTCGAACTCCTGACCTCAGGTGATCCACCTGCCCCGGCCTCCCAAAGTTCTGGGATTACAGGCGCAAGCCACCATGCTTGGCCAAAAGTTAAATTTAAAACAAAAAGTATGTTGCCTTGGTTCACTCTTCAGAGACTTCAGGAAGTTGTTTTTTGTATTCTGTTCACAGTTTATAGTTGATACCTACAAGAGGGTTGGTTTTTTGAGAAATTAATCCACCATTCCAGAAGGGGAATCTTTTTATCTTAATTCTGTATCATTTTTCTTTAAAAATTTAAAATAGGTTCTTCCTTCTTTTTATTGTTTTCTTTTCTTTGGGGGCCTCCATTATATAGATATTAACAGTTCTCCTTTCTTTTATTTTTATTCCCTTTCTTTAACACTTTCTTTTAATTTATTTTTATTCCCTTTCTTTAACACTTCCTGATGTAACCATGAAAGAGTCCCTTGCAGCTTGCTGCTTCATGCATTGGCTGTCCATGGGTTACATTTCCCTTTCTATGCCTATCACTCAACTTCTGCCAGTAGCTATGTATGTGGAGTGGAGGAGGTGAAAGAGAGAATGTCAGACTTATTCAGTGGACAGTGGCCAAATCTTCTCTGTTAAAGGATAAAGTTTCTAGGATGTAAATGAGCTAGATTTCTAGCATTTCTTTCCACTAAAAGAAGGTTTATAATTAATGTTTAAATCCAATAAGTGTTACATTATGTAGTCAATGTTTATTAAGATTTATCATCATTTTTATCAGTCTATTTGCTTACCATTGCTTTTCAGTCCTTTCTTATAAAGTCTTATTTCTTTTTCTTAACATCATTTAGAAGCAACTTTGGGGCAGATCTATAGAAGGTAGATAAACAAAGGTAGATAAACACTCAGTGTTTGTTTCATTGAAAAGGCCTTTTTTTAACCTTCAAACCTGAATAAAATTTTAGCTGAGTTCAGGAGTGTAGATTGACAGATATTTTTTTCTCTTTTTTGCCTCTTCGAATATATCATAAATTCACCTCCCTACACTGATGTCAGGATATCATCTTTGCCATGTGCCTAATGTGAAAAGAAAACTTGCCATATTTGACATGATATTTGCTATAGATTTTCTTAGATGCCGTTTAATTATACAGAAATTAATTTCAATGACTAGTTTGTTAAGATTTTTAAGTGAATGTTAAATTGCATCACATATTTTGTATCCTCAGATATAAAAATCATAGATTTTAAGTTATTAATGTGCCCAAGTATATTAATTAAATTCCTAATATCAAACTTACCTGTATTCTGAGGAAGAAAACCTAATTTGGTCATGGCTAGATTCAGTCTGTTGAAATTTGTTTAGCATATTCAGCTCTAAATTAATACATGAAGTAGATCACTATTTTTACTTTCTTTTAAAATCCCTCCTAGTTTGGATATCACAGATTTTAGAAGTTGTACAGGAACATGGATAGAGCTGTAGGCTATTATCCTCAGCAAACTGACACGGGAACAAAAAAACCAATACTGCCGGGCGCGGTGGCTCACACCTATAATCCCAGCACTTTGGGGGGCCGATGCGGGCAGATCAACTGAGGTCAGGAGTTCAAGACCAGCCTGGCCAACTTGGCGAAACCCCGTCTCTACTAAAAGTACAAAAATTAGCGGGGCATGGTGGCGGTTGCCTATGATCCCAGCTACTCAGGTGGCTGAGGCAAGAGAATCGCTTGAACCCGGGAGGTGAAGGTTGCATTGAGCCAAGATGATTGTGCTACTGCACTCCAGCCTGGGTGACAAGAGTGAGACTCTGTCTCCAAAACAACAAGAACAACAACAAACCAACTATCACATGTTCTCACTTACAAGTGGGCGCTAAATGATACGAACTTATGAACACAGAGAAGGAAACAACAGACACTGGGGCCTACTTGAATGGGGAGGGTGGGAGGAGGGAAAGGAGCAGAAAAGGTAATGATTGGGTACTGGGCTTAATACCTGGGTGATGAATTAATCTGTTCAGTAACCCCCTAGGAAACATGTTTACCTGTGTCACAAATCTTCATATGTACCACTAACCCTAAAGGAAAAGTTAAAAAGAAGAAGTGATGCTCTCTTTTTCTGTTCTCTAGAAAGTTTCTCTGTGTTGAGAATCTAAGTTCCTTGAAAGAGTGTTAGTCTCTGGACAGGTGTATTTTTGTGGGAAGATTTTTAACAGGCTTAACTATTCTGTCATTATAGAATTGTTCACCTTTTCTATTTCTTCTTGGTTTCACTTTAGTAAATTTTTAGTTTCTATTTTTCAATTTCATATAGTTTTCAAGTGTATTGGCATAGACTTAATTATAATGTCTATTTTCTGTTTGAACTGTTATCTGTTATGCCCTCATTTGTTATTCCTAATAGTATTTATTTTTGCCTTCTCTTTTTGCTTGATTAATTTTCAATTATATTAGTCTTTATAAAGAACTAGAGTTCAGCTTTATTTTCCCTTTTGAGTCTTTGTTTCCTATTTTAGTACTCTCTGTCTCATACACACACATACACACACACACACAAGCTATTCTAATAATTATAATAAAGTTCTGTTATTAGAAAAGAATGTTTCTAAAATTTTATTTTATATCTGAATTTCTTTTGCAATCTGTTAAGTTATTGAAAATGTATTTTAGAGAGTAATGCAGGGAAAAGAAGGTAGTTATATGTCCAAGGATTATTACTTCAATGCATATGCAGTTAAAATTGTCTTATTTTAACATAAATTTCAGAACATCTTAATGGAACTATTTGCTGTAAAGAAAGGCATGGGCACAGGTTAGCTTTGAAGATAAATTTTATAATATTTGTACAGGACAATTAACCTTCCATTTCAATACATAGTACATTTATGTAACATTTAAAAACCTATTTGAGATAAACATCCAAGTACATATTATATTCTTTTAATAAACTCTTTTTACTATAGAAGCATAACAAAGGAATGTCGTATTATTTTTATTAGTTTGCTAGAAAATGCTGGGTTTTGCATCTCTGTTGTGGATTCCTATGCCAAGCATTTTAAGTTATAGAGTTATTTTTTTAACTGACCTATTAAGTGGTTTCAGCAACTAAGTTGAAAAAAATATTTGACTCTTGCCTGTGTAACATATGGACAGTGTTTGTCTCTAATATAATACCCATAATGCCCCATTCTGCCCTTTAGAAAGCGCTTGCTGTTATGTACCTCTAATGTGACATATCTGAGGTATTCCACTTTTCAAGGTGAAAACTATCCATACTATTTCTTCAACATTTTCTTGCCTTGCTTGTGGGATTTTGGTTTGAACTTCTAAATCTGAGTTATTTTTAAGACCGAGGCTGTAATTTATTTACCATAAGATCCCTAGACCTGCAGAACAGAAAGGGTAAAAGACATCTCTGAGAGAGATTTTATTCTACGTGACCATGCTTATTTTGAAAAGCTGCCAAGTTTGCTTGTATGCTCTGCGTGTCTCAAGTGGGAATCAATGAGAGTACCTGCCGTTTCAAATAGCAGCAGATAATGGTGGAAGAGCAGAATGTAGACCACCAACAACGTTCAACAAGCAAGCATTATTCCAAAACTACAGTGTAGATTTGCTTTTTCAGTTCAGTATGCATTGGTTAACTAATGAACTTGAATAAAATAATTATTGTTATGAGATAACTAAGTTTTATTAAATGCAAGTAAAGAAAAATTCTTCTTTGAATTTTCTTCTAAAGAAAAATCAATATTTGACCCCATGATTATCAAACATCCTTGACAGAAAGTTCCTAGATGGGTGAAATATTTTTAGAATCAAAAATGCCCAGGTTAGACATCTGCTAATTGAAATACTCTTAAATGTCTCCACAAAAGTACATGAAAAACAATTGAACTCTTTGCCTATTTTCAAGAGTTTAAAATATTACAAAGGGCCAATATGATTTATAGGCATTCTTTACAATAATTTTCTAGGTGAATTTTTGGTAAATGCTATGGGCAGTTAGAAGAAGCCCACTAGTTAAGCTAAACTGTATCCTAAATATAATAAGATATATTTGTGTGACATATTTTGAAGCTGGAAAAAAAGTCACAGAAAAGAAAATAAGGTAAATTAAATATATCTCACTCTCTCCATAGACTTGAATTTCATTGGATCTGTCATTTCTTTGTGTTAGGAACATTTCAATTTCACTGTTCGATATTTTGAAATATACAGTAAATTGTTGTTTAAAAAAGCTTACAAACAGTTCAGAAATCTAAAGTATAGGAAAATAATATTTTGGGATTTGCAACAAAGTAAGTATTAGGGTAATTAAATATTAATATATTGAAAGAATATATGTTTCAAATAGGTCTGTTACAATTTAAATATATTCTTCAAATATATCTAATAGATTTGGGTCATAAGTTGACTTTAATTTTGCTGTGATTTTTAGTCTATTTTGAACACCAACACCAGAATAAGTTTCCTAAAATAACCTATTATCTTATCAATCTGCTGCTGGTCAACTGCTAAATGGCTTATTTTTCCCTACAAACAGGAAAGTCCCTAGTCTTTCCTGGCTCTTCTGTCTTTTCAGCCTTGTTCTTTACTACTCTCCCCCATGATATTCCTACTCCCATTGTACCAGTCTGCTCACCTTTTCATAACTATGCCTTTCCCATTTCTACTTGTTCTGTCTTTATTGACCTGTTCTCCTCCACTCTCTTCTCCCAGTATCTGGATAGGTAGTAACACAGTCATCTTCACTACAGATTTAATACTCAACTCACTTTTTTTTTCTTTTTTGAGACAGAGTCTCACCCTGTCACCCAGGCTGCAGTGCAGTGGCACTGTCTCAGCTCACTGCAACCTCTGCCTCCCGGGTTCAAGCAATTCTCGTGCCTCAGCCTCCTGAGTAGCTGGGATTATGGGTGTGCACCACCACACTCAGCTGCATTTTTAAGTCACTTTTAAATGTCCTTCATGGATTTCATATTTCTGCACAATTGTTAACAATATGTATGAGTCTAAAAAATGTCAACCACCTTACAGAAATAGAAAGTCTTTATTAATATGTGTGTTGGCCTCTTCATATCTATGTCTCTGAGCTGACCACAATTATAGCTGTCTAAGGTTTTTGACAATTTTTCTTCTACATTTCCTCAGAGTTATCTTTGCTTATTGTTGCCATGTTTCAGCTGCCTTATCCCAGTATTTTTTATTCCCTTTAACATTTCCGTAGAAAAATTTCATTGTGTTCTGAAAATGTAAAAATCCTTCATACTGAAGTAAAAAGTACTGATAACAATTTACAGAAACATACACACTAAGACTATATAATGAATTAATAAAGTACTAACCATGGCATTTAAGCATAAAAGCAGAGCATAAGTGGGAATAGACTTTAGGGCAGCAGACACTGAATTTATAACACAAAAACAAACACTTATTCTTCCAGCCTGGTCCATGTGTCATAGCATATAAATGATGATTTCTGTCTTAATTTTTTCTGTTGTATCTACATCATCTTGTATAATCATATGTGTTTTATTTAAGGAAGTTTTAAAAGATTTAACTTTATGAAATAGATTTTTCTATCATTATGTATCAATCTTCCCATCACTATAAATGAGCCCTATACTATTTCAATTACAGGTTTAATATTTTAATTACCTAAAGCATATTTTTCTTCAAATAATTTTTGTTGTTCTATCAAAATAGCTTTCTTAACAATGATTGGCTTCACTTAAAAAAAATGTGATACCTTCCCCTTATTAGTTATTGTGCCTTTGTTTTCAGCATGTTATTTGCACAGGATTATGGTGCAAGGTAGAAGGTGAAAAAGAATGCAGAACCAAGCTAGACCCACCAATGGATGGAACTGACTGTGACCCTGGTAAGGTAAGTCATTTGTGTTGTCTGAATTTAATGAGCATACTAGATGATACTTGAGAATCTTGCGTTTTCTCTGCCAGTTACATTTGTATTCATCTTAGCACTGATGTAATAATATCAGTATATACAAAAATATTAGTATTTCATCAGTTTTAACATTTATACTTTTTAAAATCCATGGTTGTTTTGTTAATATCAATGTGGTGAGGTTTGATTTTATTTGTTGTTATTTTATTTGTTGTGAGGATGTTGAGAGTCATATATATGCATTCATATAGCAAAAATGTGAATTTTTTTACTTTTTAAACAGAAGTAAATTAAGCACAAATAATAGCATAAATGGTAAAATTTCTCATTGCCAGTGGATCTTTTCAAGTATAAAATAATTGACTTAGGAGAGCAACTGAGTATTTTTTCCTTGTCAATATAATAATCATCCATAAAATATTCCAGTTGACATTTGGAGATTAGTAAATATTTGGCTGTCTGTGTAGTTTAATGTACTTCATAAGGCTTTAAAAATTTATTAGTATACATTTCCAGATCTAAATAACTGCTTTTGAAAATTAATTTTCCTTTGAGGAATATGAAGAAGATGGATTTCACATGTATTTAATAATTATGGTTAACATAATCAAAAGATAACAGATCAATAGTTTACATAATTTTCTAATTTGCATACTGTGATGGGAAAGTAGAATTGTTATCACTGTACTCAATTGTTAAGATCAGAAAGCTTGCCTCTGAAGAGCATGAATGTGTATTACATTTGAAAATAAATAGCAACGTAAAGAACCTATAGATTTCTTATGGTGAAATACTTGAAGAAAACATGAAATTAGGTGGAGTTTTATTTTAAAAACATATCGATTTGAAAAATGGACAGAAATGAAGCTATTCAACGTCTAGAAATTCGTCTTAAGAAAGTACACACACAGACGCACATACACACACTCACACATGCACACACAGATGCTTAGGCAAGGATGCAGTTTGTAATGGTGAGAAATGAGAAACAATAAAAATATTCATTAGGAGACAAATGGTCACAATGTAGTTGTTAAAAAATGAGGGAGATACATATGTTCTAACCTGAAGAGATCTATAAGACATGGCTGTTAGTTGATAGGCATGTCAGAAATATTGATACTTTACAATACAGTTTGACATTTAAGGAAAACACAGTGTGTATACAGATGTGAATACACACACAAAAGCACACACACACACACACACACAAAAGTATATATTTTCAAACTCATAAAATTAGCTAGGCTTGGTGGCGCATGTCTGTAATCCCAGCTACCCAGAAGGCTGAGGTGGAAGGATTGCTTGAGCCCGGAAGGCAGAGGTTGCAGTGAGCCGAGACCGCACCACTGCACTCCAGCCTGGGCGACAGAGCCAGACCTTGTTTCAAAGACAAAAAAAAAAAAAGGAAAAAAAAGAAAATATAAACACAAAACTCCAAAGTGTAATTAGAAGTTACCTCTTGGGAGGGAAGTAGAATTGATGGATTGAGGGCTGGGAGTACATCAATGGGAGGGATGGGTGAATATAACTTTTCTGCAGCCATTTCTGGATTGTTTGACATAAGCATGCAGTGATTTATTACATCTATGATTTATTTCATTAGAAAAGAAAAAATGTACAAATTGTTTAAATCCAAACTATTTTTGAAAAAAAACTAGAAATATTTTATCACTATATATTATCAATAAGAAAATGATTCCTTAGAGGGAATTTCTGTGAAATATCAGTTAATTGTTTACAGACTGTGCCAAATATTTCCTATAAGCTTAAACAAAGCATCAGAATTTGGGTCTGTTTTATTTTTTAAATATATACACGAAAGTATAAGAACCTGTGTATATCAAGCAAGTCTCCTGATATTGTGCTAATTTATTGCTTGAATCATAAAACTTTGCACCAGCAATCATTTTTATCATCCCTGAAACACAAAAGCAGTAATATTAAGAGATAACCAAACATACTGCGATGAGCGCTCAAACATCACATAGCTCGTTTGTCTTTAGTTTTTTAGCAATATAAAAATCTCTTTATTTTTATAATCTGGCACCTTCAATATTTTTCTGCTATGATTTTTCCCTTGTATATATAAACATAATTTGCAATCTTGAAATCTTTAAAATAAACTTATTTTGGCAGTTAAAACTGTAATTACTAAACAAAAGTAAAAAGTTTTATTTTCCTATAATTGTGTTAATGATACTGTCTTAGAGGTTCTGTAATACTTTGTATATTGAAATAACTAATGAACCTCTCAGTTTTCCAGGCCATGTGGGCTTCTTCAAATATTCATCTGTTTCAGCTCTTTTAGAAGCCATCGTGAAAATAGCTTCCAACACTCTGCCATTGTGTGCAGTAGTGCTAAAATATTTGAATGCTTGCAACCTCACACTAAACACTGCAAGCTCAATACATTGCTAACCAAGAGACAAAGCTTGGGATTTTGTAACTGATAACACTCTAGTGATATTAATCAAAGTGTATAAATCTAGTCAATCTAAGAGTATATAATTACATCTGAGAAGGTGCTTACAGAATTCTATGCTTCTGAATGATTTTGAACAAAGAGGTTTATATACTCTTTATGGACAGCATAATGCAAATTGAAAACAACTTGTTTTCTTCTCTTTTTATATTTTTTATATAATTTTCATATTTTGCAATTTACAATACAAATATCAATGTGTTGGCATTTACATTTCAAAGAGATTAAGTAGTGGGCAAATGATTTATTCAAAAATAATAAATGTATGTATTTTACTTACAGGACTTACTAGAAATGAAAAGAGCGGAAAGAGACATTAAATACCAATTTACTAGAACCTTAGACTGTTTGGAAGGATTCTATGTAATATATTTTAGTTATTTATTTTCCCAAATTGACAATCTTGAAATTACCATCATAATTTATTATTGGAAACAATGAAGACTGTAATATCCTAACAGTCACAATGTGCATATGTACACAGCTTTTTCCCCGTCTTCCTCCTCTTCTCTCTTCCACAATATATGTACAAGATTTGATCAGAGACTGATCAGGCTCCTTCGACATCTTCACAGACCCCTTTCAAATGTGTGTTTTCATGAACTTCCTACACATGTCCACATAAAAATTTAGGAGTATAGAACTATAATTAGTGTGTTGGGTCATGCACTGTCCCCAGGTGGTCTATATTACATAATCCCTTAGTACTTTTATAAATCAGATTGAATTAGTAGATAAGACAATTTTTTAGTGTTTTCAACAATACATAACTTCTTTTTTGAGGCTAAAAAATGCAAACGTTGTATGAAACAAATCATGCTGCTCTCCATAATATCCCTAATGATATTTATGGAAAGCATCATTAGGATTATTTTACATATGATCTTATATAACATATTGTATAATAGTTTAAACAAAACATTTAACACTTTCCTCATTGTTGAAGCACAGAACCATATAGAAGACAAAAGCAGGTACCCTCTAGCTTCATCCAGACATCTGGTTATCAACAAGGTGACAAACTTTAAATACTATGCTGTAGTACTTTCTTCAAATTTCACTGATCTGTATATGCAAATAGGTTTCCATTTCTGTGTCCATTTCTGTTCATCAGCCAGATGTGTCATTGTTTAAATGATTTACAAATCTAGGTCCCAGTGCTTTCCAGAATATTTTAGTCTGTTATGAACTCTAGCCCAGTCTTTCAATGCCAGCTTGCTGCTAAATGGCCAAGGAGGTATGATATGCACTCTGGGAAACATAAACACCCTTAAAGTAGGCTAAAACAATGTGACCAATTGAAGTTTCACAACTTTCACATTGAATTTTTTTTTCCATGAATGGCATAACTTTTTTAAGTCCTTAAAACAAGTAAGTAATGTAGAAGTTTTCACATGGTTTCTTTCTCCTTTTCCAATTTTTAAACTGCATCTTTGTACAAAATCCTAATTTATTTAATGAGAATCTTAGAATATTGATATTCTCTGAGTTGTTGATCTTTATTTTGTTTTTCACATTTAGATTAAAAACTTTTTGAATCTAAAAGAGGTTGAATTTAAATGTTGACATTATTAGAGAAAATCTACAGGGACTAATTATTTTATGGCCTATAAAAGTAAAGCACTAACAGGGCCCATACAAAACTATATGGTATAGTCTTAATTCTCTTTTCTAAAAACAGCAATAAAAACATATTATCAAGTAAATTCTAAAAACAGATGAATAAATATCAGAATGAACAGAATTTTGCTTAAATTTCTGAAATTATTAACATAATGATACTTATAACTCTATTATTATTACAGTTAGCCCTTATTAAATCCTTAGTAAGGGCTATACATTGTGTTTAGTGAGTGCTTCATTCAATTCCTAAAAAAAACTGTTAGGTAACTATGATTATCATTCACATTTTAGAAATGAGCAAGCTGAGAATCAGAGCATTTCTGTAATTTCCTCAAAATCCTTTGTAAATTGTGTTGCCATTAAGTGTAGAAGTTCATTTAGGGCTAGGAGGATCAACTTACTCAACCTCATCGTTATACAATCACCAATCTAAATGCTTGTAATCTTACTTATTATTCTCAATATGATTTTGTTACTCTTACCATGTTTACTACGACCATCATCTATTTGATTTTCAGGAATGAGGAGAAATTTTAATAACCTGTCCCCCAAATTCTAGCAACCATTCGTGGGTGACCATCAGCAATCTCTCTCATTGCTTTTGTTTTCAGTGAATGAAAAAATAAAATAAAAATAAAAAAGAGAATGACTACACTTCTTTCTCTTATTCCAGTTATCTTTACCAGTTAATAGATACCAAGTAAAGTATAAAATAATTGGCATGAAATAACAGAATTTCAGCATCTAATTGCCCACGTCTTTCAAACCAACTTGCTATAATGTTAATGTTTGAACTTGATGGGAATTCTTTCAGAAAAAAAAAAAAAAACAAAAAACAAGCATAAAGGAAAGTGCTAAAATCAAACAGTACTTTTTTAAAAACTACAAGTTAAAAAAGTACCCTGAGTCACTGACATTTCATATGAAAATTACTAAATTTGCTAAAAATGTCTGCTTTGACGTAGGACATTTATTTCTTGTTTCCATTCTTATATATTACTCTGATTTTTTTGTCCCTTTTAAATTATTATCGGTTTCTTAAATGCGTTGGATTTTCTTTCCTGGTTGTGCAACCTCAGATTCCCTACCCATAATCTTTACCCCGTGTCCATCACAAGAACTGAATTCTTAGGGCTATAGTAACAAATATCTGCGCACTGCTTTCCCAACAAGACTGTATCTGTGAGAATTGGGCAATTATATTACTATGACAAAAAACAAGTGCCAACTTATTTTTGGTCTTTCGTAATTCCCCATGTTTGTGGCTCTAGTAGACCTGATTTAATTGCAATTCCAGTGACATTATAGGCCAGCGAATGATTTTCAGTTGTGCCCTGATTTGTTCACCTAAGACATAACTTTTGGAATAGTGGTGTAAGGCTGGAGAATGTACCAGCAGGACCTCAACACCTGAACATCTGGCCGGAGAGTGGAGCCTGTGGAGTCCTTGTAGCCGAACCTGCAGTGCTGGGATCAGCAGTCGAGAGCGCAAATGTCCTGGGTAAACTCAAAGTTCCTGGTTGGGGGAGGGCACTTTTCAATTTTGGAATGCAAAGGTTTTACTGATAAAGCATGTTGGAAAGCAAAAGAGGCTCCTCAAACTCTACTCACGTTGGAAAACAGAAAAGTCCTTCAAATTATATATTTTATATAAAAACTGCCTTTAAGAAGAAAATAAAGACCAACCCTTCTAAGAATAAGTAATGAAAGCTATAAAAGGTTATTTCTTGAGTAAATCTATAAAATATTATATTTCAATAAACAGGAAGATATGTATTAGAAAAATTATGTGAACATTTACAGGAACTGGGAGAAGAGCAGAAGGATGATAAGAAAGAGAATGAGAACAAAATTAATGACAGCAAAAGCTAAGACTAACGAAAAACAGAAACATGCTAAGCACAGGTACAGACAGGAATTATTATGGGATCAGCTTGTTCAACCCCATTATTCCTAGAGGAATTCTAGCAAAGTGTGAGAAAGTCATTCCAGCTTGTGAACTTTAAACTCTATTGGTGTGGAGGTCACATGCAGTCTTAAAGAATTTATATGAATTTATATAAAAACACCTCCTTAATAATTCTAAGAACCAAATTTCTTAATGGGCATTTGAAGGCTTTCTATTTTCCCTTCAGTTTCTGCCCTTTACTCTAATGTATCATTTTCATGGCAAGTGGGATTTTGTTCCTCATGTATTTTGGAAGGTATATTGATCAAGGATTAGAAAATATATATAAGGAAATAAATATATGAATTTGCTACTACTATCATTTAATGTATCCAAGTTTTCAAAAGTAAATATAATATAAGGGGTTATATATTATTAATATAATGGCTTTTAATTTAAAACCTAGGTAGTTAACATAAAAAACGTAAAATTGATTATTTGTACTTTCTTTTCTAGGCTAGGTTCTGAAGCAAGGGATTGTAATGGTCCCAGAAAACAATACAGAATATGTGAGAATCCACCTTGTCCTGCAGGTTTGCCTGGATTCAGAGACTGGCAATGTCAGGCCTATAGTGTTAGAACTTCCTCCCCAAAGCATGTACTTCAGTGGCAAGCTGTCCTGGATGAAGGTATGACCAACCAGATCACCACCATCTTTGTTAACTAGATTTCTAGGTTTGCCAAGTGTTTTTACAATAGTCAGATTATTTTACCTATTATCTTCAAAATATTTCTGAACTTTAATTTTTTCTACCTGTAAGGACATATAATAACCACAAGCACTGACAAAAATATATTTTAAAAATATGAGGAGCTGTTACCCCATACCTATTAGAACAACTGAAATAAAAAGCAGTGACAACACTAACTGCTAGTGAGGATAAGGAGAAACTGGATCTCTCAGGCATTGCTTGGTTGGATTGTAAAATCGTGCAGCCACTTTGGAAAATATAGTTTGACAGTTTTGTAAATAACTAAACATACACTAACAATACAGAAATCATACTCCTGAGTGATGGAATACTCCTCAGCACTAAAGAGGAGCAAACTATTAATACATGCAACAACCTGATAGATCTCAGAGCATTATGCTGAGTGGAAAATGCCAATCTCAAAAGGTCCCATGTTATGCGATTTCATGTGATAATATTCTTGAAATTATAAAATTATAGAGATGGAAAACAAATTCATACAAATTAGTGGTTGCCAGGGATTAGGGATGGTGGTGGGGAGAGGGATGGGTATTACTATAAAGGGGTAGAATGAGGAAGATCTTTGTGCTAATGAATAGTTTCAGACCTTGATTGCGGCAGTGGTTGCACAAATCTACAAATGTGATAAAATGGCATACAGCTATACACACACAGGTACCAATGCCAGTTTCCTGGGTTTGCGGTAGTTCTATAGTTGCTCAGGTATAACCATGGGGAGAAACTGAATGAAAGGTATGTGGGAACTCTCTGTACTATTTCTGCAAGTTATTCTAAATATTTAATTATTTCAAAATAAGAATTTTAAGAAAATTGTATGCTGCGTTATTAGTTAAGAATGATATGCCAAGCAAGGTGGCTCACACCTGTAATCTCACATTTTGGGAGGCCAAGGCAAACAGATTGCTTGAGCTCAAGAGTTTGTAACCAGCCTGGGCAATATGGCAAAACCCTGTCTCTACCAAAAATACAGAAAAAAAAATTAGCTGGGTGTTGTGGCATGTGCCTGTAGTCCCAGCTACTCAGGAGGCTGAGGCGAGCCCAGGAGGCAGAGGTTACAGTGAGCCAAGATGGTGCCACTTTACTCTAGCCTGGGTGACAGAGTGAGACCCTGTCTCAAAGAAAAGAAAAATGATAATACTTGCCCATGGTGAGTGGGCTGTGGGTGTGGGCTGAGTTGCAGCTACCAAAAGTGGTGACAGATTATCTGATTTCATTGGTTATGATGCCACTAGTCTCTCTTTTCTCCCCTTAGTCAATTTGAACTTTGCTTTCCATCATTCCAATTACACTCTTCTCAATAACCTAAACTCCATTGCCTGTCCATTTCAGTGCCCCCATCTGATGAAACCCTTTTCTCACAGTAGCACCTACATACAAGCACTAATGGAAACAGCCAAACAATAGGGCAGATTATTCCACTACTAGTGGTGGTGGGGGGAAATATAGCAGCCACCAGATTACCTCCTTATTTTCTGCTATCAAGACACGTTAGCCTAATGTAGGATACTTCATCTGCTTTCTGCTATATGGCAGAATTTTAATTCCTCCTTTCCAAGGCCAGTCCCTCCAGTTGTGGCCTTGATGCCATCCCCATCTTCCTCTTTCAGCTATCTTATTGATTACCCACACTTTCTCTCATATAGTTAATCTTCTCTGTTTTGGATCATTCACATTTAATTTTTTAACATATTAAGACTCTCCCACTAAACCATAAAAACTTCCCCTCAAGATCATAGCCATCTTGAGCTGGTGCACCTACATGTTTCTCTCCTCACAACCACCCTTCTCAAAAGACCTGCCTGTATCCCAGCCCTTTGTTTTTTTCCCTTCAATCTGGATTCCACCAACACAAGTCTTTCTAATGTCATCCAGGAGTCTCATGGAAACAAAACCTAATAAATAGTTTCCCATTCTCTTCTTAGTTGACTCTTAAATACATTAAGGTGGCTGCCCACCCCCATGGTTCTTGGAACACTCATGTGCCCTGCTTGGTTTCTGTGTTGTTAACACCTACCCGGCTTTCCTACTACATCTCTGGTATGTTCTCCTTCTGCCTACTTCAAACGCTATTCTGTTTTCACTGTGCATTTTCTTTTTAGGTGATATTATCTATCCCATGACTTCAAATATGCAAATAATACATGAGTTTACGTCTTCAACTAGATTTTCCATTTGAGCTCCAAACTTGTATGTACAACTCCCTTGTTGATATATCTAATTGGATATCTGCAGGTTTAAGACCAAACTCATGATCATAACCCTTCCTATTCATGTCCATTTGATCCTCTTTAGTGTGTCCCATATCATTGAAGGTAACACTTGCTTTTCAGTTGCACAAACTTGATCACCTGATTTATAAGGATATTTCTGTGTCCTGCCCCCTTTAACTTCTCCTGCCTCATTTCCATCATTCTCTTTTATAGAATCCTATATGGCCAGGCTGACTTCTATTCCACCCCTTAGATACATCTGCTGTCTTATTTTTGGGCCTTTATACCAGCTGGGTTTTGACATAATAGGCTTTCCTTCTCAAGCTTTGACATTGTTCTTTATTTATTTACCTTGAACACTTCTGCTGATTTTGGGGTTCAGTGTATGTCAGTTCCTCTAGGAAGAAAGAATCCCTCTGATCCTCCAAATTATGTGTCCCTTCCAAGTACCACACACACAACCTGTAATAGCACATTTTATTGTGTCTGCATTCCCTCTAATGTCTGTCCCTAGTGTATCATCTACTGTATATTAAGTGTCCAATGAATATTTGTTAAATAAATTTGAATACATAGCCAGTAACTTTTTATTGTAAAAATATAATCAATATGACTGTTCACATCATGAAAATTTTCTGATTATTTGAATGTTAATCCTGTCTCTACTTCCAACTGGCTGTGACAGTTAATAATGTCAAGTTTATTTGAAACCCACTTACTTATGTGTGAAATAAGAGATAGAAAATAGGTGTTCTCCAAATTAAAAAAAAAAAATCAGAGTTGGATGGGCATGAATTTAAAACACTAAAGCTGTTAGAAATCACAATTAAAGGAACTTCTGACTCTTACAAAGTGATGTATATCATCAAAATAATCCACAATAGCTATTTGTATAATCAGCAGGTTACCATTTGTGACGATTTTGCAACACGTATCAATCAAACTCATCAGTCTGTATTTCAAATAAAATATACAACAGTCACTAGCCTACATGTATTATAGCGCTATGGAAGAAATGGAAATACACAATTCTTTTAAAAACATGTGACACCTTAAAATACAAGTGGCTGTATCTGTTATCTAATACATGAATCCCTGCCTAAGAGAATTAAATGTGGGGTAGCAATGCAGCAGTGAACATTTATTTTTAGAGAAAAGACATGCATGGCTTCAACATTCAGGTATTTCACATACTTTGTGTGTGCCAAAATTTGGCTGAAACCCATGTCTAATGCATATCTTGGAAACAGTTGGTCTCTTAAATCAAGACAGAACCTGCCTGCCAAGTATGGCATGTTACATGGATCACTACAATGTCACAGCCTTGAGGGTACACTCCAGAAATGAAGAGTAGTATCAAATGTTTATGTCATCTGTACAGCTAAATTCAGCAGAGTGTGTTGGCCATATGTTTTAAAAGGAGAAATAAAAAGATTTTTATCTGAATTTTTGCTTGGAATATGAATGGAATTTTCTAGGAGACTAACTCCTTTCAATATTATTTATTCATATATCTGGTTTGCTCTTCTCTTCAATGAAAACTCCAGAAAGAGCATTATATATACCACTTTTAAAGTGTTGCAATTATAGCAGCTGTTTTTAAGTTCAAAGATATGACATAGTAAGCAGTCATTGAATAAACATAACCTACTTTGAGGTGTGAGAGCACACTGAAATGCTTTATTGCGGCTTATAATGGCATCTTAAAGGAAAATTTCAAAACCATGCACATTAAAGGCCATGTTCCAACTCCCCAAAATTGTTGAGAGCAGTATTCAGAAGCCACATGTGAAAACCGTTTGAAATGTTCACTTCTGAAGGCTCATTTAACTGTCTGTCTTCTCTTTGCAAAGTGATACCCTGTTCCATGCCTCTGGCTGTTATTTGGTATTTATAGAATCCCATCAGCATACGTGGAACTTTACTGAAGACATAAGGGAAGATCAGTGTCAGAGACTGTAAACTTTTTTCCATTCTATTTATGTAAGCTTAATAAACAGTAAAGGACCTGACTGGCATCAAGCCAATAGAGTAGTAATGTAGCGTGGAAATTGCTCTGGCGTTTCAGATTTGGATAATAGTATTACTAGTGTTACCAAATACTGCAGCTCCTCTGTAGGAGGCTTAGAAATGGACATAGCACTTTAAAAATATCGTGCCACTTTCTGAGCCTAAAAGGCAAGTGTTTTAACCCCAAACATCCTATCTGATTGCTCAATGATGCACAAAGAAGACTCGCAGCTGCTTAGGAATTATTTACCTGGAATAAAAGTTCTCAACCTAGATATGGTACACAATGACATGGTTTCTGCATAAGTGGTGAAGGGAACAGAGTTCTCGCACATCAGCAGTTGCGCATAACTATGGATGCTCTCATGGGATGGTATTGCATTTCAAAACAATATTTCTGTTGCATTGTAGTAACAATCCTAGTAACAGAAATGTTCTTTACAAATGCAATTCTTACTACAATCCTAGTAACAGAAAATTTCATGAGAATTCTCATCTTAGAGGCTCTTCTTTCTCCCTTTAGACATTTTTTCAATTAGAAAATGTCAACTATATAGAAATAAATACTAGCGCATTGAAATTTAGAAGTAAGACATCAATAAATAATTCAAGCATGAAGTAAATCTTAACCAGGACTTAAAGACAGGTAGAATCCTGGTGTCTACTAAAGATGAAGAGGGTATCATTTCAAAAAAAATACGAGCATAAAATTGGGGTGTGCCAATATTATTCAGGGAGGAGGTCTGGATTGTGTGTGCTAGATATGTTCTGCCATAAAATAACAAATGATATATTTTAAGGTAATTTGAAGCCAGATTTCTTAGAAGATTAATATTTATTAAACATCTCCAGGCACCTAATTTATTGCACATAGAAATCTTCTAATGTTATCTACTCTAATATTACATTACTTAATTAGCATTGAATTATATTTTTTACTCAATAACGATTCTTAAAAATGAAGCTTAAGATAAAAATATTTATGGAGTAACTTTTTCTCATTTCTTTTTATCTACTCTGTATGTAGAAAAACCATGTGCCTTGTTTTGCTCTCCTGTTGGAAAAGAACAGCCTATTCTTCTATCAGAAAAAGTGATGGATGGAACTTCTTGTGGCTATCAGGGATTAGATATCTGTGCAAATGGCAGGTGCCAGGTAAGACATTCCAAAAAAAAAGAATTTATATGTTGAAGGAAAATTGTGGGACCATTGAGCAGCTTCACAGCATGGTGGAAAGCTTTGGACTTAGATTCAAAAGATGTTGCTATAGTCCTGCCTTGACTGTGACCTTGAGCAAGTCTGATTTACTTTGAAACCTCATTTTTCCATCTGTGTAATAATGGGTTTGACTTGGTACTCCATAAAATCTATTACTAACTGAAAGAATCTGAGATTTTGATTGTGTAATATAGATATTACAGGTTTAAAATTGGAGCACTTTGGACATTTTATGTCAAAATATTTCAGACCAAAAATTCAAGCCATCTAGTTCTCCATGCTTTGTGTCTAAGACTGAGCCATGAGTCAAAAATCAATAAAATTGACCTTATAACTCATATTCAAGTATCATCAATATACTTGAATCAGATGATTTTTAAATGCATATTCAACTTTCTTATAATAAACATTTTATTTGCTTTTCTCTTTCTTTTAAAAAATTTCCATTTATATGCATGTATGTGCTTTTCATCTATGTTTAGAAAAAATAGAATTCCTGTTAAAGTGATTATGAAGAGCATAGTGGAGAGATCAAAGTGTAGAAGTGAGCAGTTGCTAGTCATGGTTCTGCCACTGTCTCAAGTTGACATTCCCTGGAAGATTAATATGCACAAAGTTTAATGCCAAGTGTTTTCATGATCAACATCTATGTGGAGATAAGGAAGAGGCAGGTTTGGGCACAGGGTGAAATCAGGTTCTGGTGCAGTCACCAGACCTTAGCTGACCCTGTGGGAAGTGCTTAAACTGGCATGGGGCTTGAGAGTTGTTACCATTTTGGTGAGAAAATCAGGCCATTTACTCTCAGCATCTACTACTGTTTGGATACAAGCTGCCCCAGGAAGTGGCTACAACCTTGGGGAAAGCAGGTTTCCTTAGTCTAGATAGTTTCTGATAAACCTTCCAGAAGCAGGAAAGAAATAAATCCTCTGGCAATGAAAGAGGCTGCTGAGTAGAGTGGCACTGCATCCATGACAGCCTTTAGGAAACTGTTACTGGGCAAATCACTTAAAATATATTTGCATGCATTAACTAATCTGTAAAATAAAGTTGGTAGACCATTGGTCATTGACTTTGCGCTATATACACTCCTTTGAGAATTTGATGAATTGTTTTTTCCTCGGAAAAATGCACAACTGAACACACACATACACACATACCTGCACACAAATGCCAAAAATTGAAAACAATTTCAAGCTATGAATGGATCAATCCATGATCCAATAGAAGTGTATGTACTTCTGGGTAAGAAGCTGGGAACAACACAAAACTTAAACGCTTTCTCAGCTCTGAGATTCTATATTTTGCCAGTAGGCTATAAGGTTTAAAGCATAGAATCATGTAAAACCATTGGCATAAGAAGCAGTCTTTTGACTACATATTAATTTATTTTATTCTTTAACAGAATATGGCAATTACCAAAATATAGTTTTTCATTAAAAATTAATAGATATTTTACCTATACATATTTTGTTTTCAGAACTATATTCTGTATTAGTAGAGCTTTCATCTCATCATTATATATAAATCTGTTAGATTATTGTATGTCTTAAATGCATTTATTTCTTAAATTGTGTATGTCAAATATAATAGCCTAAATTGCTATGCTTTTTACTTAACAGTATTGTATAAGCCAAATTTTTACAGAGTCCCTGGGTAAAAATTAAAATTACAGCAACAACAACAAAGATTTTGCACAAATGCTATGTGGACCTGATGATTATAATTAAATTAGAATTATTTGAAATGGATTGTGACTTATAATGGCATTAAAACACTTCAAGATTCTGGCTTTTTAATTAAAATGCTTCATTTAGTCTTTCAATAAAATTGAAAACATGCCTCTTTAGTTTTTTTGACAACCCTCAACAATTGGGGGTTTGACTAGAGTGTTTTATCACTAAATATATAGCACCAAAGCTGAATGTAGCATTCCAGACTTAGTGAACGAAAGGCAATTGAAAGCAGACAACTTTCTCTGGTGACCCATTTTGGTTCTGTGATTTTCTCTTACTGAAAACGATAAGGAAGGCTGGAGCCTGTATGATCATGTTTTTTGAGTATCTCCTGCACACCAGTGGTACCTCAGGTACTTGCTACCAGTCACGAGGCATTGCCTCTTCAAAGTAGTTCATCTTCAACTTTTGGATTTATGTGAGCATATTTTGATATGTGTGGATACTTAAAACTACCAATTATAAAATACAAAATATTTACCTTTTATTTTTAAAATATATGATTATTGAACTGTAGTATATATGTCTATTCCTTACTTTTACTTTAGATTTACAGACCTTGTAATATCCTAGTTAAAGGATTGGGAAAAACTAAGAAACTACTAAGTACCAACGTATTTAATAGTTGAACTATTATTTACTGTTTTCTCACCATTTGCCAAGAGGCAGTCTGGGTACCAGGGATAGAGCAATAAAGATACTTTTATCATTTCAAAAGTACTCTAGCTCTCCTCAACTTTTTCCCCATTTGAACATGGAAAGACTTTTCTTCTCAATCCAGGACTCCCAGGTCAGGCTTCTGCTTAATGTTCTCTTCACATACTTGGTTGTGTTCTGCTCATTTCCTGTGGTGGCTACTTCTTTCATCTAGACATTCTCTTTATTTCTCCCTGAATAAGCTTTGACTTGCTGATCAGAGTTTTGTGCTAACACTTTGTAACTCTTGACACTGATAGGCCCCCCTTGACAAAAGGAAGGAATGCTGTATTGTGCAGTTTTAATGTGACTTTTGCTCCCAGCATATTCATCCTGCGGCTGCATTTAATAATCTGCTAGCTTCCCCCACCCCAACACCAGCAGCACCAGTCACAAAGATTCTGTTTTTGTTTCAGTTGTATTTAATATTTTAAAATTTCCTCTAAAATAATTGGAACCTATTATAAATGGATGTATCATCAGTCTCTGTTCCAAATCCTTCTTAATTAGGAGGAATTATGTAATACTACCATTTATTTCTGACAGTACCGACATACTAAATCCTGCCCTTTGAGTATGTACAACTTTGCCTCATCAATGGGAAGTAAACATTATTTACAAGAAAAGAGGCAATTGATTTGGCCTTAGAAGATTCATATTAACGAAATTCTTCTGGGGGCTTATAAAAATTAATTCCCCAACTGTTCATATTTTCTTAAAGCAGCCATAGGTTGTGAGGAGTTCTTACTCACATTCATGTGCTAGGTGCCAAAGGAGATAGGGATGGATAAACTACAGTTGATTCATGAACTGTAGTAAAAATAAACATCTATGTTCAGTTTTCCAGAAAGTTAATATTTACCATTTAGCACTTACTTTACAATCACTTTAAAAGTTAAGCCATCCATATAGTGAAGTATATCTGTTCTTTGTTGAGTAGAAGAAATTAAACTAATCATGTTGTATTTAATAGAAACGTGATTTCCTTTGAGACTTATGTAAATTGCATTTTTCTCAATAATATTTTTTCCAAATTACTTTATGGTATCATTTAATACTTACTATAAAAGATACTCTAAGCTGGTCAGAGTGGCTCACACCTATCATCCTAACACTTTGGGAGGCCAAGGCAGGCAGATTACTTGAGCTCAGGAGTTCGAGACCAGCGTGAGCAACATGGTGAAACCTTGTCTCAACAAAAAAAACACAAAAATTAACCCAGCATGGTGACGCATGCCTATAGTCCCAGCTACTCGGGAGGCTGAGGTGGGAGGCTGACTTCAGCCTAGGAGGCAGAGGTTGCAGTGAGCCGAGATGGAGCCTCTGCACTCCAGCCTAGGTGACAGAACCAGACCCCATCTGAAAGAAAAAGAAAAAGAAAGAGAAAAAGAGAGAGAGAGAGAGGAAGGAAGGAAGGTAGGTAGGTTAGCTCTCATCACTATCTTGGTAATTTTACAGATTATGTTATTTGACATTGGCTTCTTGTATTAGCTTGCACCAGAGAATGACATTTTATAATATGACATTTTATAAGTTTTACAATTAAATATATCTGGTTTATAGAGACTAGGTTTGTCCCAAATTAGTAGTAAAACAAGAAAAGAATACTGCTATTTATGATGTGCTGTCACTCTCTTGTTACAGAAAGTTGGCTGTGATGGTTTATTAGGGTCTCTTGCAAGAGAAGATCATTGTGGTGTATGCAATGGCAATGGAAAATCATGCAAGATCATTAAAGGGGATTTTAATCACACCAGAGGAGCAGGTAATTTTTATTTTTTCATAAATATTAATCCCTGCAATCTTTGGGAACACAGATTATATTGAATTTAACTTAAGAGATTATAGTTCTAATTCTATTGAAGACTTGCAATGAGTATTATTTTTGTGATGACATACCATACATGTGATATGAGCCAAAAATTCTAACAAGCCCATTTCCCAATAATGAAAATATGAAGTCATCTGTTGTACATTTAATAAGTTGGAACAGCAAGGGAATAATCTAATTTGCATTGGCTAATGTTATCAGGTTTCTACAGACCTTATTCTCCAATGCAAAGAATGATGTCTACTGGAAAATAATGATTTGTAACAGCCTAAAGCAACCATTGAGAATAGTAATCCTCTGGTTTTCAGCTTTCCATCTTTATTTTTTTCTTAATGTTTTTGCTACATTATCAGGGAGTACGTTTTTGGAAACAGAGGGTCCATCACAGTGTAGCATACAACCAAGAGGCGTCAGAAGATGTGAGATAATGTTCCAAATAGATTAATAGCAGAGTTCATCCTCTCTTGTTTTCTCATCTATAAATACTAATACTCAGGGGATGTGAGATTGAAATTATGAATGATCTACATAGTATTCATTTAAAGTAATTCACAACAAAATATCATATTGTCTTTACTGAAATATAATGATCCCAAAATATGCTTTATGTACAGAAAATGCTTTATACTCAGGATCTTAAGCTTACTGGAAAGAACAAACATTTTCTGTGTTTACATTAGTCTGTTACCTGGGCATGTGTCTTGCACCCTTAATACTGGTATCTATTTTCATGATTGATATGCTTATATCAAATATACTCTTTTCTTTTTAAAATTATAGATGTGCTTTTTGAGACAGAGTGTTACTCTGTTGCTCAGGTTGGAGTGCAGTGGTGCATGGCTCACTGCAGCCTTAACCTCCCATGCTCAAACAATCCTCCCAACTCAGTCTCCCAAGTAGCCGGGACTAGAGGCATACACCACCATGCCCAGCTAATTTTTTTTTAATTTTGTTTTTTGTAAAGATGGGGTCTCACTGTGTTCCGTAGACTGGTCTCAACTGCTGGGCTCAAGTAGTCCTCCCATCTTGGCATCCCAAAGTGCTGAGATTATAGGCATGAGCCACTGTGCCCACTCCAAATATGCTGTTTTCGTCATTGATATGCTTATATTACATACACCAGCATTTTCCTAGTTTAAATTTCTTTTTGAAAAGAACAAGAATTCTAGGCCTAATATATGAATTAATTTTAATACAAAGAACAGGGCACTTATGTTTGAGTAATCGAGAAAACAGTTCATTCCAGATAAAACAGTCCTTCAGAAAAGAAAATTAGTCACAGTCTTCTAAAGTATGAATGTAAATTGTTTGCTAGGCCTAAGCAGAATAAAAGATAAGTAAGACTGAACATCTTAAAGCCGAGAAATGAGTAAGGCCTATGGTAAATTGCAGATCAAACTCTCAGTCTTCAAAGTGGTGAAAAAGGTGATAGGTCCCACACATCAAAAATCTGCCTGCACTCACTTAGAAAAAATAAATAAATAAATACTTAGCTGAAACAGGCTCTCAGACTTTCAACTGAGAAATTTAATTATAATAAGCTTTTTCTGCCTGATTGTGGTGGCAGAAGTTTTTTTATAGTGCAGAAATTCAAAAAAAATTTGGAAGACTAAAGAAATTTAAACATATTAGAGTTTTTAAAGAATATTCTTTCATATTTATTTAGTATGCCTGGAAACAGCTCACAGAATACAGATGCACATTTAGCATTGATGCCTTTATTTAATTGTAACACTTCATATTTCCACTAAGCATAGAAAACAGAAATACCATTAAAAATCAGTGACTCTTTTTACTCTGACTGTAGTTATGTGAATATATATTTTCCTAGATTTCTATTTCAAATCCCTTTTTTATTCCACTTTAATTTCTACTTTTGTTCACTGTAGGTAAGTTATGTTAAAAGCATGTTTATTTGGAAAATATCAGAAGTGCCTAAGATACTACAAATATTAAAGATTAATAAGGCCACTTTCTTCCTTACAACTCTATGTTAATTTCACATTGCTCACAGGGAAGAATTCTTAGCTTGGACCTTAAGGTCTACATGTGTTGTCCCTGTCTGTCTCTCCAGCCTCGTGTCACACCAAGGTCCTCTTCCTTCTCTAAGTTCTTACAGGTGCTCACACTGACCATACCCCCGCTGCCACCCAACAGCCTCCGCCACACACACCCACATCTGAATTTCCAAATGTGTATCAATCAGCTTTCTCTTGGCTTTGATGGATAAATTCCTAGATATCACGTAGTTCTCAGTTCAAATATCATTTCTTTAATGAAGTGATCCCTGAAGTGATACCTGCTATGACTAATGACTATTTTAGTGATGTTTACCACATTTGTATCCATATCGTTTAGCTCTAGTCACATTTATAATTTTATGTTCACTTGTTTTTCATTTCCCATTAGACCTTAAGCTCAATGAGAAAAAAATATCATGCTATTTTTGTTTAACACCATATTTGCAATTATCAGCATAGTATGTGATCCATTAATATTTGCTAGTTTAATAACGAAATGTTAAATTTGTATAAGTTTCAATTTTAAAAATTCTGCATGAGTTATTAATTCTATCACAGGTACCATCTACTTTTGACTTCAGGAATGTTGTATTTATTTCTCTTGAGACAATTTTATCCCTATAGTTATGTACTTCATAGAATTTTTTGAAGGCCATGCAGCCCTGTTTGTCCAGTTGGCCACGCATGTTGTATATACTGTATGAGTAACCCACGTGCAAACACACATGGGTGTTTTCAGTCCCTGTGGTCTATTTAGAGTTTACTAAATCATTCTTGTTGGAGCTGGAAAATAAATTCAAGAAGCGTTTTCTTTTTTTCCTTAATACTTTATCATGTCTTCCATTGTAACTTGCCTAGCCAAGTGATAAATTTTCAGAGGAATAAAAGGCAAATTACATATTGGCCAGTTGTTGAAATGCATAGTTAACCAGTAAATACTAAGAAGAAAATGGGCATAAAAAATGTTTTATTCTTTGTATAAGAAAATGAAGTATAAGGAGGACATGCTGTAAGAGCTTTTGCGTGTTTGGTTGTTTGCCACAGCAGTAGGAGAGTCATAGTGTTAACTATTTTTTTCTATTTTAGGAAATAGTTGCAGTGAATTATAGCAGGAAGTGAACAGAAGAAACAGACAGACCTGAGTTCAAAGCTTGGGTCAGCTAAGTTACTGACAATGCAGTGTTGGAAAGTGTTTTTTTCCTCTATTTTCTCATCATACTAAATTAGAAGTGTAATATCTACCTTGGAGACTATAATTATGGTTAAAATTAATAATTTCTGTAAAGTAACTATAATAATGATTAGCACATAGCAGTTTTTCAAAATATGGTGTTTGTTACTTCACTGTTGCCATGAAGATGAAGATTGCTATCAACATTTTAAGATGGCTGATTAAAAATGGGATCTCTGGTTATAAAATAGGATGTTACTGTGTGCAAAGTACACACAAGGATCAAATTTACGATATTGACTTCACTGGCTTCATGATCCAACTTCTAAGCTTCTAAGTCAGTACACTGCTAATTGTGCCAAATGGCTTATTTACTGAAAGTATTTAACTCCCAGTCATTGGCTTTCTCTCTTCATATGTGTTTGATTAATACTTTTCTACCTCTCTTCTTGAAAATCAGTCTAACCTGTCCTTTAAGCCATCCCAACTCAATAATAGAGAATCACTGTAAATATAACTATAAACTTAGATATAACTATAGTTCTAATGTATAACATACCTCAGAGAGTACTATTAAACTCAAACAAGAATTTACACATACTACATCTACTTTGTTATATCTATTCTTCTTTTTTAATATTCTGAAGTTCAACATCTGCTCCCACCACTTTGCTGAACTCATTTGCTCAGAGATTAACAGTTATCTCTTGATTGGGACACTCAGAACTGACTCTCTTTAGTCACCTTTCTCTTTGATGCCTCATGTTTGACATACAGCTTTTGACAGTTCACCAGCAATTCTTCTTGAGATATTCTCATCCATAGGGTCCCACTTCCCAAAACAGATGAGATCTCCTCCTTCTCATGACTCTTCTTCTTTTTTTTTTTTTTTTGAGACAGAGCCTCACTCTGTCACCCAGGCTGGAGTACAGTGGCACAATCTCTGCTCACTGCAACTTCTGCCTCCCGGGTTCAAGCGATTCTTCTGCCTCAGCCTCCTGAGTAGTTGGGACTACAGACATGCACCACTATACCCAGCTAATTTTTTGTATTTTTAGTAGAGACGGGGTTTCACTGTGTTAGCCAGGATGGTCTCGATCTCCTGACCTTGTGATCTGCCTGCCTCGGCCTCCCAAAGTGCTGGGATTATAGGTGTTAGCCACCGCGCCCGGCCCCATTCCTTTATCTTTTTTCCCGATTTATTTTTATCTCTTTGTTAAAAACTATGACCATCACCAAAGTTAAGGCCTTGACTTCTCTTCTTGATTTTCTCCACTTATTTCCATGCCTTAACTTGGTGATTCTGCAAGGATATCTTGCAAAGCTACGTCAATAGCATGACTTTTCTCTAGATTCCAGATGTTACAGAGTTCTTACTGGATGTTTCTACTAGTGCGCTGTACCATTTTGTTAGATACAAATTGCAAAGCCAAATTTATTCAGTTATTACCAAAACTAGATGATTTCTCTCTTGACTTCCATGTTCCTGTAAATGATGCCCCATTGTCACATAACTAATAATAAAGCATTGTGTTCAATATTTATTATACCCACTTTCTTTTGGTTACTAAGTTCAGAAAATTTTTTCTACAGATTATCTTCTGGATTTTCTCCCTTAGCCTCCACTACTCCTGGATTTTACCATTAGTGTCCTGACACTGTTACCCACAACTATATCCCTGTTCCTCTTGGATATCACTGTTAGTCAAAGCCTCTCAAAGCCAGGATCCAATTACCAAGGTCCTTGCTACAGAATGTTTGATAGTTTCAAATTGATAAATTCATTCTCCTGGGCATGCATTTAAACTCTCTTTAATAGAGCCACTCTCTTAAATCTTCTCATTCCATCTGAATTATTTTATTCAAGTGCCACTAACCATACCACATATCCCTTACTCTTCCTTATATGCAGTGAACTCATCCTTTTTCTGTATGCGTGTGAATGCTACCCATTCTCCAAAGGCAGTTCATCTATTTACTTTTTTGTGAAGCTTTCCTTTATAAGTTGTTCTCTCCTTTGAATCATAGTGAGTCTGTCTGATGACAGTGTTTCCCAAGTATGAGTAATGTTTAACAAGGAAAAAAAAAATCCTACCTCTGTGAATAAAAATAGCAGTGAAGCCTTGAAGGTAGTAGCTTAAACAACTCTGGTTTATAACCTTCAGCAGAGAATTAACCATATCATTTTGCATATTACCTTTTTAACATGATATTTGGCATTGTATTCAACTCATTTATATAAGGTAGTTATGCCTGTCTTTCCAGTTCAATTATAAGCTCACTGAGGGTAGAGATCATCTTACCTGACTTCTGTGTGCAAATAGCCATTATGCATTTGTTTCCATTTTAATTGCTGCGTATTTTGGTCATGTGAAAAAATGACAGTGCTTTTATGTTTAGTGTTACTGAGAATGGCTTAGTGTTGCTGAAATGTGCAATTCAATAGTTAATTAAATAAACAGTGTTCTTGAATGGAAATTATGATTCTAAAAGCACATGCCACTAATTCCAGCCACTGCCACCAGGGGGGGTATATGCTACCTTTTGGTATACGCCAAATAACTCAACAGTCTCGGGAAGATGAATAATTAATAAACAGGAGACAATTCTGGAATTAGCTCTTATGCCTTTTCTAAAGCTTAGAAGGTAGACTTTTATAAGATACATGGATCTGCACAGAACTACTAAGAACAATATTTTAATATAATTGGAAAATAACTTCAAGCAAAAGTAGGCATCTGTTCTCACTATTCTGTACTAAGTGAAACTTGAGTCTGTATTTTTCTGCACATTTTCTGTTATCTCACTTTACCTTATCATTTTATTTCTCTTCAAGTATTATATCCCTAACATCTGCTGAAAAATGTTTCCTGAGAAGCACCTAATCATGTCTTGGGTCTAGCTGTCTGACATCTTCAGAAATGACCCTAGATTGCTTGGTGCGACCTTACACTTTCTGTCTCCGGCATCGGTTTCAAAACCCTTTGTTAATATCCTCCAGAAAATGCTTGGTCTCTCTTGTCCTATACTTCAGTACTCCAGGGATTTAGTCCAGGCCTGCTATATTTTCTCTGGCTATATATTCTTTTTCCCCACACTTTCTAACCTAAAGAAGTTCCCACAACAAAATCTGAGGTTATCTGTTCTATTTCAAGATCCACTGTGTTTCTAACCAGGCTGTTCCACTGGGGTTTTTTTTTTCCCTCCTCACAATTCATAAGGTATCAATGAGATTTTTTTTTTGTTTTACATAAAATAAAAGTGCCAGTTTGTCCTCCGTAGTGCTGTAGGCTCAACATCTTTCCAAGAAACTTCACTGGAAATCATGACAGCTTTTATATATAAAAATTTTTCTTTACGTAAGTACTGAAATATCATAGCAATAACCAAAACCAAAAGGAAAACAAAAGGCAAGTCAATGAAGAAAAGAGATTTTGAAGGAACTCAAGATTTATTTCATGTTTTATTGACTCTTACAGGTTATGTAGAAGTGCTGGTGATACCTGCTGGAGCAAGAAGAATCAAAGTTGTGGAGGAAAAGCCGGCACATAGCTATTTAGGTAACCTGTGTTACAGACACAGAGAAGATCCAAGTACGAGCCCAACTCCCTGCCCTGAGAGTTCTATGATGAGGAGGAAGTCAATCTGTTTCTAGTTTTATGTTTGAACTTCCCAGGAACTATCTTTTGTCATATCAAGTAGGAAAATTTTTCCTTCTCTCCCAAGGACTTCCCAGGAGCAAAAGCAATCTGGTTGTCTGTATGTTTTTGAGGGGTAAAAATTGCTTCCACATGTTAGTCCAAGATAAAAAAACGAAACAAAACAAAAACCTCATTGAATGATTTGGGTATGATTTATATTCATAGATATATATATTTCATAAATATATTTATTTCACATATATACATACATTCACATATACATATTAATTGCATTTATAAATGAATTTATGTATATATATATATAAAATGATCGTTTCGTCAGGAAATCTTGCGGCGTTTTTGAAGTAATGTTCTACATACTAAAGGACTTGATTTTTTAACGGAAAAGGGTTCTCTCTCTTGCCTCATTTTAGGAAATCTCACCTATGAAGAAAACATTTTTAAATTTTTAACTATTCCTTATGAAAAGTACTGTATCAGTTATTTTAATAGTTTAATTAGGTCAATTCATGATTTTAAATATATGAAAAAACACTAAATTGTCAAAATATACGTATTCATATGTTAAAGTTTCAATCTAATTAAGTCATGTGAAATTAAGTTTTATCTGGCATCCAGAGATAGGGGGACCTAATATGATTATGTCAGGCAGAAGACTAAATAATTTTCCAGAATTGTAACACTGTGTTTGTATTATCTTTACATACACAAAAAAAGCTCTCAAGCCTATTTTTTTAACAAAAATAATGTCCTCCCTATTTTTTTTCTTTAATGAGCAATAATGTTCCGACAAGGAATCATTTGTATATAGAAACAACTCAGCTTACGTGATTGTTTCTACTCTGCAGTATCAAAAATACATAATCTAAACTCAGATTGAATTTTTTTTCAATAGGAGTTGAAGTCTAGGAGTAGAAAAATTTGAGGAAAGGGGACTGTAAAAGGAATTCTTTATCATGTGACACACTGATTACCAATTATTACCATTTGTTCCCAAAATATGCATTGGTATTTAATCTATTTTACCTACTATGGTACAAATAGATCATACAAGATTTTCAAATACAGATTAAAAGTCCTGATACCCAGTTTTTAGAGACACTGGCCATAATCTAGACAATTTCAATACATTCATTCAATAGCAGACAAGTGGTTATTACACTTGCATGTATGTTTTCTTTTTTCCAAGCTGGAAAGGAATATAGATATCTCAAATGGAATTTCTCAATTATACAAAATTCTAAATTATAATATGGGTTTTAGTAACCTGACACATGTGGCTAAATAAGCCAGGTTATTACAAAGGTGACATCTTCATGCTGTCTCCAATTTCTTACCTCCCAGTCTCTTCAACCAATCCAGTCCTGTTTCCTGTCTCCCTCTACAGTAAATGCCTTTTATAAGGTCAGAAAATGCCCTCCATGTTGACAAATCCAATGTTACTAGACCTGTAAGCAGCATTTAAAACTGTTGACTTCTCCTCATTTCATTAAACACTTATAGGACCACTGGATGCCCCTTACTGGTCTCTTTTGTGAGGTCTTCAGCCTCTTTATGTTTCCAAATGTTCCCATACTATGGGGTTCAGGCCTGGGTCCTGATCTTTTCTCTGCTATATTCTGTCCCCAGGGAATTACATCTAGCTCTATTGCTTTACATGTTTATTTGATGTAAATTATCAAAAGTTTCATAGGTACCTCAGAAATAATAAGTCTGATATAGTTTGGATGTTGTCTCTTCTAAATCTCATGCTAAATTCTGATCCTCAATACTGGAGGTGGGGCCTGGTGGGAGGTGATTGGATCATGGGGACGGATTTCTCACAAATGGTTTAGCACCATCCTCTTGGTGCTGTCCTCACAATAGTGATTTCACGTGAGATCTGGTTACTTCAAAGTATGTGGTATGTACCCCCCACCCTCCTGCCCCTTGCTCCCTCTCTCCCCATGTGAGATGCCTGCTCCACCTGCACTTTCGGCCATGATTGTAAGCTTCCTGAGGCCCTCATCAGAAGCCAAGCAGATGGCAGCACCATACTTCCTATACAGCCCACAGAACCGAGAGCCAATTAAATCTGTTTTCTTTATAAACTACCCAGTCCCAGGTGTTTCATAATAGCAGTGCAAGAACAGCCTAACAGAAAGTCCAAAATCAAAAGTCCAAATAAAAAATTTGATTTCCACTCCATGCTAAAACCTCTTCTTCCTTTGGTGTTCTCCACTGCAGTGAATGTCACTGCATTAGTGTCCTATGCCTACTATAACAATTACTGCAAACTTGGTTACTTAAAACAACAAAAATGTATTCCCTCATAGTTCTGTAGGCCAGAAGTCCAAAATCAGTTTCACTGGGCCAAAAATCAGTGTTTGCTGTGTTACACTATCTCTGGAGACTCTAGGAGAACATCCATTCCCTGCCTTTTCCAACTCTAGTGGCTGCCAGCATTCCTTCGCTTGTGACCTTGTCACTCCATTGTCTACCTGCATGGTCTCATTGCCTTCTCCTTTCCTTCTGTGTTCAAATTTTCCTCTTCTCTCTTATAAGGCCTCGTATTTAAGGCCTACCTGGATAATTCAGGATAATCTCCCATCTCAAGATCTTCAACTTAATATCTGTAATTTTTTAATGTGCCATAGAAGGTAATTATCTAGTTTGTTTGTGCTGCTATAAAAATACCATAGATTAGGTAGCTTATAAACAACAGAAAGGTATTGCTCATAGTTCTGGAGGCCAGGAAGTCCAAGATCAAGGCACTAATAGATTTGGTGCCCTTTAAGGGCTCATTTCCTGATTTACAGATGGCATCTTCTTGCTATGTCCTCACATGGTGGAAGGAGCTAGCTAGCTTTCTGGGATAAGGACACTAATCCCAATTATAAGGGCAGAGCTCTTATGACCTAATCACCTCTCAGAAGACTCCACCTTCTAATGCTTCTAATTCTAACGTGGGGTTAGGATTTCAACATATAAATTATGGGTGGGGACACAAATATTCAGACCATAGCAGTAGCATTCATAGGTTCCAAGAATTAGGATGTGGGTATCTTTTTCCCCCTCAATAACATATTTTTTATTGTGGTAAAATATATATCACATAAAATTTACCATCACAGCTATTTTTAAGTGTCAAGTTCAGTTAATTCAGTGGCATTAAGTACATTTACATTTGAATGAAATCTTTTGAAGGAATACAAAAAAACATTTTAAAATTCATGTGAAATTTTACGTATGGAAGTGACCCTGAATAGTCAAACCAATCTTGAAAAAGAACAAAGCTGGAGGATGCAGACTTTCTGATTGCAAAACTTCCTACGAAGCTATGGTAATTAAAACAGTATGATCCTGGCATAAAGACAGACATCTAAACCAATGGAAAAGATTAGAAAGTCCAGGAATATATATATGTGTATATATATATGTGTGTATATATATATATTCAAATGATTTTCAACAAGGGTACCAAGACCATTCAACTGAGAAAGGACAGTCTTTTTCTCCAGTGGTGCTGGGAAATCTAGATATCCACATGCAAAAAAAATGAAGTTGGACCTTTGCCTAAAACCATATGAAAAAGCTTTTTTGTCCAGGGCTTTTGATTTTTGATTACTGATTTAATCTCCTTGCTAATTATAGGTCTATTTATGATTTCTCTTTCTTCATGATTCAGTTTTGGTAGGTTTTGTTTTGGGAAGTTTGTACATTTCATCTAGGTTATCTAATTTATGGTCCTAAACTTGTTTATAATACTCTCATAATCCTTTTTATTTCTGTAGCATTGATTATAACAGCCTCACTTTCATTTCTGATTTTAGTAATTTGAGTCTTGTCTTTTCTTTTGTTCCCTTAGTCAGTCTAGCTAGACTTGTTAATTTTGTTGATCTTTTCAAAGAACTATCTTTTAGTTTTGTTGATTTTTCTCTATTGTTTTCTATTCTCCATTTCACTTATCTCTAATCTAATCTTATCTGCTTTCTTCTACTAGTTTGGGATTCAGTTTGTTGTTTTTTTGAGATCTTTCTTCTTTTTTAATATAAGAGTTTATAGGTATACATTTTCTCCCTAGGAAAACCTTTGCTGTGTCCCATAAGGTATGGCTTTGGCATGTTGAGTTTTCATTTGTCTCCAGATAATTTCTAATTCCCCATGTGATTTTTTTTTCATTGTTGCATTGGTTGTTAGTGTGTTGTTTAATTTCTACAAATTTGTGCATTTTCTGTTTCTGTTTTTGATTTCTAACCTCATCCCTTTGTGGTCAGAGAAGATATTTTGTATGATATTTACCTTTTAAGAGCATAGATAGATATGTGGTGGGGGGTTGTTATTCAGCTCACCACATTCACTAATTTCTATCCAGTAGTTCATGTAAAAACTGACAAGTCTTCCTTGATCCTTCACTTTCTTTACTGCTCTAATGTGACGCATCAGGAAATCATTTCAGTTACTCAAAATTATTACCTTTTCTCTGTATACACTGACCTCTAACCAAGCCACTCTGTATTACATTGTCCTGCTTTATTTTCTGTATTGCATATCCTTGTCTGAATTTTTTATTTGTTTAAATTCTTGCTTTTCTAATGTCAATCTCCATTGTTAATTCTGGAAGGCATTTTGTTCTTTTGTCTACAATATCTAAATCAAAGTCTGGCACACAGGAAATTATAGACTTTTTGAGTGAATTTGTTTAAGAAAAAGATGTTTCACACTTGGTTAGTATAGGCCAGTGCATTACATACATCCATAAATCCTCAGAATACCTCTATGAAGTAGGCATTATTAATTTCCCAGTTTTTAAAATCTGGTAATAGAGTAACAGAAACTTTAAGTTTCTTGCCCAAGGTCACACATCTAAGAAGCTGTGAATCTAGATTTGAACCCGAGGCATCTGGGGATAGCATCTGGGTTCTTAGGCACTGAACCATGCTGCCTCCTTTTTAGTTTTATTATTTTAAGTAATTGTCGTCCATGCAACACTTGTGATTTTAAAAAGTACATGTCATATTTGAACACATTTTCTTTAAACTTATCCCATATAACCTCTTTTTCCCCCTTTTAAACCAGGGTGATCAACTAATTGTATAGAATTAACTCAGAAGGGTATAAATCATGAAATGACTGTTTTCTTCTCTACTCACTGTCTCCAATTCTACTAAATCCCATCATTTTTCTCTGTTAGTGACCTCTAAACATAAGTCTCCAATCACTCTTTGTTTTTAAAAGACCACTCAGTTTAAAAGTTGAATCACATATCTGTCTCAGTTAGTTACCGTAAATTCTCCTTGTGCTTAGCCTTAGGCCTAAGTGAGCAGGGTCTTTTACTTGTAGAAAGAAACACCATCTATGCCCCTAAACAGACTGAATGCTGCTCTGGAGATTAAATCAATGTTGAAAATACTAGTAATATGTTACCATGTTTATTCAAAAACACATTTCCTTACCTGCTGACTCAGAAAAAAATAATTCACCTCGGATGAATCAGAGGAAGGGTGCCTTGGAGCACACATTCTTGGAGGGAAAGAGACCGGCTGCATAAAACTAGCTAGAGAATAGAAATAGGAAACACCCAGTAGTTTCCAGAGACATTGAAGAAGTTGAACTGATGGAACTTGCTGAAAAATAGATGTGAGTGTTGATAGAGGATAAAAATTCAAGGATGACTTCTAGGTTTCTGGTAAGTAATAGTAACACCAATGTAGGACACATGGATGAGGGGCAAATTTGGAATAAAGAAGAAATGACACTGTGTTGAAATCACAGATTTCAGGCCTAAAGACTTGGCAAATAGATGCATTTCATAAATCACATTTCCTAAAGGCTCCTTTGGGTATAGGAAGGAAGTCATTGGAAATATTCATCTTGAAATAGCTTTAGCAAAAAGAAAAGAAAATAGAACCTTGGCAAACTGATCATTCTTAAAGAAATTAACCTGTCTACATCAAACTATATATTATTTTATAGAGATAATTAATCCCTTCCCAATACAATTATTGTTTTTCATCATTCCTTCTTTAAACTGTGTTCTTAATTGCAATTATTATTTGCTTTTCTGAAGATTCTGGCATTATTGTCTTGTTAGTAATTTATCAAAAAGCCTAAAATGGAAAATACTTCAGATAGACCTATGTTATATTTTGCAAAATCATTCCATCTCATGAGTTTTTTAAAAAATCTCAAAAAGGTCATATGGGTCTACTTACCTTCCACGCAGTTTTGTATGTAAAGCACTATGGACAACTTCTCACTAAAAAAAAATTAAAATGAGCAAAATTCAAAAGAAAAAACACTTTTTATAATGTACCTGTCATTTAGTCTCTTTGGGCTGCTATAACAAAGTGCCATGGACTTTGTGGCTTATAAACAACAGAAATTTATTTCTCACAGTTCTGGAGGCCAGAAGTGTGAGATCAAGGGTGCCAGCATGGTGGGCTTCTGGTGAGGGCCTTCCTTCTGAATTGCATACTGCCGACTTCTAGCTGTGTCTTCACATGGCAAAGAGAGAGAGGAAACAAGCTCTCTTGGGACTCTTACAAGAACACTAATCCCATTCATGAAAACTTCACTCTCATGACCTCATCTAATCCTAATTACCTCCCGAAGACTCCACCTCCTAATAAGATCACATTAGGGGGTAGGGTTTTAACATGAATTTGGGGGAGGGCACCAATGTTTAATCCTTAACACCTCTGAACTGGAAAGAAATTAAAGAACTCTTAGATAATAAAAACAAAGTGGGAACAGGAAGCCAGAGAATTAAGCTGACTATAAAGACCCACCTATACTTGATTCTGGTAAGCAGGTGTAGACTTTGAGAGCCACAGGGACTCTGTGGACAGAAAACAAAACCTAAGGCCTTTACAAAGTGGGAGCTCTAGTAGGAGAGCCCTGCATAAAGCAAGAACACTAAAGAACTACAACTTCATTGTGGTGGAGAGAGAGAAATTGCACCACAAAAGGTGGAAGAAAGAAAATGTATCTATATTAACCTTAGTACTAAGTGGAAGTAGAAAAATCAATTTTCCTGAGAATGTATAAGCAAATCAAACCCTCATATGGGTTTGCAGCACCAATTTACCTTAACTGTAAAGTTCAGGGCTCTCAAGACTTATATGGTTACTAAGTTGGTTGGCATGTGCAAGTACAAATCTACACACACACACACACAAATACATACATATATGGCTATTCAGATATTCTTATATATGTTATATATATATATATGGCTATTCAGATATTCCTCTTCTTTTTGTGTCAATTTTGGTAACTGTTATCTTTAAGAAATTAATTCATTTCCCTTACCTTGTCAATTTCATTGGTTTAAACTTGTTTATAATATTTCCTTATTATACTATAATACCTATAAGAACAATATTTTGTCTCTTATTTCTAATATTTTTAGTTTGTGTCTATTTTTCTTAGATAAGCTAAAGTTTTATCAGTTATTTGATCTTTTCAAATAACCAACTCTTGGTGTTAATGATTACCCCTATTGTTAATTTACTTCTATTTAACTGACTTCTGCCCTTTATTAGTTTCTTGCTTCTATTTACATTGGGTTTATATTTATTTTTTCTACCATTTTAAGGTAGAAACTTAGATCATGAACTTCATTGCTTTCTTCTTTGCTAATGTGACAATTTAAAGCTATAGGATTCCCTCTAACCACTGCTTTAGTTTTATTCCACAATATATTCTTAGTTCAAAAGATTTTCATATTAGCACCATGATTTCTACTTTGATTCATGAGTTACTTATAAATGGATTGTTTAATTTCCAAATATTTTTAGTTTTTAAAATAGATATATTGTTACTGATTTTTAGTTTAAATCTGTTCTGGTAAGAGAATATATTCAGTGTAATTTCAATTTTGAGACCTCTTTTATAACTTACGGCATCTATTGACCAATGACCCGTTTATACTTGAAAAAAATTTGTGTTCTATTAATACAATTGCTGAGTACAATCTCTAAATATCAATTAGTTTTATTTGGTTCTAGTCTTCTATATTCTTACTGATACTCATCTTTTAAGTATTGAAATTTTCAACTAAAATTGTGGATTTTTCTGTCTCTTTTCAATTATGTCAGTTTTGCTTCATGCATTTTGATACTTTAGCATACACTTAGGATTGTTAAGTCTACTCAACAAATGTTATGTCATTTTAAAATTTAAATTTAATTAATTTTAATGTAAATGACCTTTAAAAACATGTCTTTTTTTAAATCTCAAAATATTTCTTGCCCTTGTCCATGGTATCCATTAATAATATGGCCATTGGCCGGGGACGGTAACTCACGCCTGTAAGGCCAGCACTTTGGGAGGCTGAGGTGGGCGGATCACCTGAGGTCAGGAGTTCAAGAGCAGCCTGACCAATATGATAAAACCCTGTCTGTACTACAAATACAAAAATTAGCCTGGTGTAGTGGCATGCCCCTGTAATCCCAGGTACTCAGGAGGCTGAGACAGGAGAATCACTTGAACCCGGGAGGCGGAGGTTGCAATGAACTGAGATCACACTATTGCACTCCAGCCTAGGCAACAAGAGCGAAACTCCATCTCAAAAAAAAAAAAATCATTAAATCAATTTTTTTAATATTTAGTGTTGCATGCTACATCTTTTTCCATTCTTTTATTTTAACCTATGTATTTTTAAAGCTCTTTGAATACTGCGAGATTTTTCGTTTTCTTTAGCCTGACAATCTCTCTTTTAACCAATGTCCTTAGTCCACTTAAACATAATATAATTTTGGCCATACTGAATTTGTTTTCTATTTGTTCCATCTCTTCTTAATTCCTTTGTGTCTTTTTCTCTGGCTTCTGTTGGACTGAGTACACTTTTTACTATTCCAATGTCTTCTTTACTTGCTTATTAGCTATAATTCTTGCTTTATATTTTTAATGGATTGTCTAGCATTTACAGTATGTATTTTTAACTTATTACAGCCTCCTTACAAATTATTTATACCACTTTATATATAATGTAAGCTCCTTAAAACAGTATACTCCACTTTTTCCTTCCTTTTTGCTATTATGCATCTTACTTTCACATTTCCTATTATCAGTTTAATTCTACATATATTTTAAACACCAAAATACATTGTAATCATTTTGCCTCAGTTAATTATACTAAAAATAATATCGATACTTTTTTATACATTTACCAGTATCAGCTTCCTTCCTTCCTTCACATAGACACCACTTTCCATCTTGAACCATTTTATTTCAGCCTGAAGAGCATTCTTTAATTTTTTTAATAGAGTAAGTCTGCTGACATTTCTCAAATTTTGTTTGTCTGAATATATATTTACTTTGCCTTCATCTCTGAAGGATATTTTCACTGGATATAGAATTCTAGATTTTTTTGTTTGCTTTGTTTTCTCTCTCTGAATGTGATATTTTATCGTCTTCTGGCTTGTATTAGTTCTGATGGTATATCCAGTGAATTGTTAAATCTTTTACCCCTGTTTTAATGTGCTTTTTTCTCTCTAGGCACTTTCAAGATTGTTATTCCCTATTATTGGATTCCAGCAGTTTGATTATAATGTACCTTGTATGGCTTTCTTTATGCTTATTTGGTTTAGATTTCATTGCATTTTTTAGATTTGTTTATGTTTGTAGACTGTATCAAATTTGGAAATAATTTTGAGCACAATGTCTTCAAATAATTTGTATGCCCCCACCCATATTTCTGGAATTCTAGTTACACATACGTTACTCTACCAGGTATTTCCCATGGGACAGTTATGGTCTGTTCATTTTTTTAGCCTATTTTCTTTTTAGAATCCAGTTAGTTTCTATTATATTAGCTTTCCTTCAAGTTCACGGACTTCTTTTGCAATATCTAAAATGTTTGTAAATCAGTTCAGTGAATTTGTCATTACAGATATTATGTATATTTTTCTATTCTGTGACTTTATCATTACAGTTATATATATTTTTTCTATTTCTATTTTACATATTTTATTCTGTGAAATTTGATTTTTCATAGTTTCCATTACTCTTCAATATTACATATTTTTCTTTGAATTATTGTGTATACTGAACATATTTACAATAGCTCTTCAAAAGTCTTGGTCAGCTGGGCACAGTGGCTCACACCTGTAATTCCAGCCCTTTGGGAGGGCAAGGCAGGCAGATCACTTGAGGTCAGGATTTCAGCCTGACCAACATGGTGATACCTCGTCTCTACTAAAAATACAAAAATTAGCTGGGCATGTGGCAGGCACCAGTAATTCTAGCTATTCAGGAGGCTGAGGCAGGAGAATTGCTTGAACCCATGAGGCAGAGGTTGCAGAGACCTGAGATGGCGCCACTGCACTCCAACCTGGGTGACAGAGTGAGACTCCATCTCAGAAAAAAAAAAATAATAATAATAAAAAACCCTTGGTCTACAAATTCTGTCATCTCTATTATTCCTGGACTTCATTTTATTGGCTGATTTTTCCACCACTGATTATGATAGGTTGCAATCCCTGACTTTTTCCCATACCTAGTACTTTTTGGTTGGATGCTGGATATTATGAATGTGACATTGCTGAATGACTGTATTTTGTTATTTACTATTGAGTATTGAGTTTCATTTTGCTGGACAGTTAACTTACTTGCAGATCAGCTTAACTTCTTGAGGCTTTTTAAAAGCTTTGTCAGTATGCAACTAAAGTAACCTTTGTTCTAGGATTAGTTTAACTTTATTTCTTATATGTAGCCTTTTTTTGTTCTCCACTAAAGACTCTTCAGCTGCTTTAGCCAATTCGAACTCCATTCTCTGTGTCCTCAACTCACTGAAGCCCTCGCCCTCATCATCTGTCCTCTGTGTGGGTTCTGCCTCCCAGTCAGGGGGTCTGGTAAATATTTTCAAGCAGAAAGCCAAGCAGTTTTAGAGATCAAATCATTTGGTCTTCTCTTAGGGATCGCAGTTCTCTGTTGTTATTTAACCAACATCTGAGAACAGCTGTTTCATACATTGTCTAATTTTCTAGTTATTTACCATAGGAGAGCTAATACAGTTTTAGCTATTCAATTATGGTGAAGAGTATGATTTCTAAAAGCACATTTTTTAAATTAACAAATTAAAAACAAAAAGCAAGAAACATATATACCTAAAGTATTGATTCTTTATGTGAGGCTGCTATTAAATGGTGTGGATTTGAAGGTACATGTGTGAGTGCCATTTTCTGGAGAATGCTGAATGTCAAAAATACCAACTGAATCTAAATGTACTCTAGTGACCCCCAGGATTTTTAAAGGCATTTTAATTAGAGATTTTCTGAAAATATTTATTTACATTGTGCCCTAAAAGTGTTCTGAATACAGGAGAAAAAAATGGAATTGTACCGACCACAGTACATATCTAGGCCAAAAAGATTCCTCAAAATACTTAATAGACTTCAATGAAAAACAAGGAAATAATTTACCTTTTAGGAAAAATCATTAATTATTTTATCAATTTAGCATGATCGAAATGAAAAAATTATCAAGTTCAATAGGAATAAAATAATAGATCTTTAAGAAAAGTAGATTGGGCCCGGCACAGTGGCTCATGCCTGTAATCACAGCACTTTGGAAGGCCAAGGTGGGGAGATCACCTGAGGTCAGGAGTTCCAGACCAGCCTGGCCAACATGACAAAACGGTGTTTCTACTAAAAATACAAAAATTAGCTGGGGATGGTGGTGGCAGCCTGTAATCCCACCTACTCGGGATGCTGAGGCAGGGAGAATTGCTTGAATCTGGGAGGCAGAAGTTGCAGTGAGCTGAGATCGGGCCACTGCACTCCAGCCTGGGTGACAGAGTGAGACTCCGTCTCAAAAAAAAAAAAAAAAAAGTTAACTTCTGATATTGCTCCTCAACTATGTTCTTTTGACAGTTTTTACCATTTCATTATTTGCCATCATAACCCATCTGTTTTCTCATCCTAGAACCCTGGCATCATACTTGACACTTGCATTTACCCAGGGGAACCAATTCATTACCATATTCTGTCCATTTTACTCTGAAACAAATCTTGATATTTTCATCCATTCCCTTAATCCAAGCCACCATTACTTTCAGTTGGGCTACCATGTTAGTGTTATATCTTATCTTCCCTGTGTAAATTTACCCTACACCAGCCCATTTTCCACAGAATATTTTTCAAAATACTTTAGAGCTTTACTTTTTTTTCCCCCCCCCCAGACCACATCTGGTTCTGTTGCCCAGGCTGGAGTGCAGTGGCATGATGTCAGCTCGCTGCAACCTCCACCTCCTAGGTTCAAGCGATCCACCCACCTCAGCCTTCCGAGTCACTGGGACTGCAGGTGGGCACCACCATACCTAGCTAATTTTTGTATATTTTGTAGAGATGGGGTTTTGCCATGTTGTCCAGACTGGGACTGCAGGTGGGCACCACCATACCTAGCTAATTTTTGTATATTTTGTAGAGATGGGGTTTTGCCATGTTGTCCAGACTGGTCTCGAACTTGTAAACTCAAGCCATCTGCCCACCTTGACCTCCCAAAGTGCTGGGATTACAGGTGTGAGCCACCACACCGGCCATTACATTTTTTTCTTAGGAAAACTCAAATACTAACAAGGCTCTCTGGTCTGGCTAGTCCTCATTTCTCCAGCCTCCCTTCATAATCTGCTTCAGCATGTTTGACTTCATGCACATGGGTCTCCTGGTCCTGGTCAAGCTGCGATGAGCTTTAAGACCTTTCCATGTATGGTTCCCTTAGTCTAGAATGCCCTTTCCCTTATTTCCCTTCACTAACTTCCTCAGTAAATAACATCCCTCAGAGGAGCCTCTCTCAACTCTGCCACGCAAGTATCAGCATGTTGTAGTCAGTTGCCTACGTAACTTGTTTAATGTCTGGCTCTGCAGTTAGAGTGTAAGTTCCATGAAGACAGAGAACATATACATGTTGTTCATTTTGGGGGTTCCAGAACTTTGAATGTTGCCTGAGTTATGGTTGATACTAGATAAGTAATTATTCAATCATGATTTTATATTAGGTAAGAGAAATTTACTTTCAGTGCTGTGCTCAGAAATAAACACTCTCAGTCACTATTATGGAAGTATAAATTGATGCAACCTCTAGGAAAATCAATTTGAAACTGTTTTTCAAAATCTTTAAATGTTAATTTATTTATTATTGTAGTTCCAAATCTGGATATTTAAGGGAAATATTCAGATATACACATAATTAGTATATAGCATATTTATTTAAACATTATTTACAAGATAAAAACTTGGAAATCTTCAAACATCTAATACTTGGAGATTAGCCTAAATAACTAGCAGGATTTATTGGCTTAAGTTATCAAAATGTTTTCATATAATTTTGACATAGCCTTCAATGAATCCTCATGTACATGTCTTTAGGAAAGACAGTAAAGTTGTATGGAAGAGTCTAAAAGTTTAAATTAAACACTAAATCATTTGAAGGAAAATATTTTAAAAATTTAATTTAAAATGGTAACCATGATGTCTCATTTCTGTGTCACTAATCTTATTTAAATTGTACACAGATTAGCTCAAAAAGAAAAAAAATTATGTAAACAGAATTATTCTGTAAAATCCTATATAGATGATAGTTGCTTGTGGGTGAGAAATAACATTTATCTTCCATTCTTGTTCACAGCAAATCACAAACAGATGTTAAAAGGTCCTGGGTCTGTTTTTAAATCCAACATATTATCTTTGAATTGTTTTATAATGCATATAACCCTGCCATTTTGATCTGTTAATTAATGTCCTGCTTAATGATCCTTCTTTAATCACATACTTTTCTGAATGGGCATAGGAGAGACAGAGCATGTATGAGATGTAAAGCCAGTATTCACAATGCTCATAGGATCACTGGATAGACTAAATAGATACACATAGCCTGAATATAGTAATGTGTTAAAGAATAAATGATTAAGGACCAAAATAAGGAATATATACATCAAAGGTCCAAGGAGATTAGAGAAGGCAAAGATAAATATGGCTATATAGTTATGGACAATTTCAGGACAGGAGAGCTTATGGCATCTGCCATGATTGCAGACTTTTGCTAAAAAGAGCTGCCTCAAGTTTTACATCAGGGAATGTTGATCAATTTGTTTGTAAATAAATGGACTAGTTTTAACAAAATAATTTGTAGTAGATGTTGATCAATGAAGCTGACTTGTTAATACTCATTATATTTTTGAACCTCTTTATAGCTCTCCGAGATGCTGGCAAACAGTCTATTAATAGTGACTGGAAGATTGAACACTCTGGAGCCTTCAATTTGGCTGGAACTACCGTTCATTATGTAAGACGAGGCCTCTGGGAGAAGATCTCTGCCAAAGGTCCTACTACAGCACCTTTACATCTCCTGGTATGAGGGAATGAATTGATAACATGGCATAATCAACTTCTCATGGCAAGGAACATTCCCAGTGCACTTCCTCTAATATTTTTCAGATTTGAATTGTCACACAGACATTTAAAATTATTTAAAAAGTGGAATTTTTAGAGGTTTTGTAAAATGTGTTTTAAATCATGTTGTCTAAAAACAGCAATTATTACAGGAGGAGCAAGATGTTTTAGGGAATTTACAGATGCAAAGTACAGATGGATGACAGGGAATCCAAAGAAACCCCTTCTTCCTAAAAACATACATTTACTAACTGAAGAGGATGTCTATGAAGAGAGTACTATAATATTGCATGCAAATCACAGCGTTTTATATATCCATGAGTGTCCATTATCTGACTCTGCATAAAAACCTTAGATAAAATGTTATTCTACCCGAGAGAAGGAATTTGATAAATACATGTTAACAGTGCTCCCCATCACCCTGTTTGTTATTAATGGATTTTTTTGTAAAGAATTACGAAAATTTGAATGTTTGGGATGATAAGCTTCATTACCATTAGTAAAAAACTGTATATAGGCCAGACGTGGTGGCTCACGCCTGTAATCCCAGCACTTTGGGAGCCCGAGGTGGGTGGATCGCAAGGTCAGGAGTTCAAGACCAGCCTGACCAACATGCTGAAACTCTGTCTCTACTAAAAACAAAACAAAAAATTAGCTGGGCATGGTGACGCATGCCTGTAATCCTAGCTACTCCGGAGGCTGAGGCAGGAGAATTGCTTGAACCCAAGAGGCGGAGGTTGCAGTGAGCAGAGATCAAGCCACTGCACTACAGCCTGGGTGACAGAGGGAGACTCTGTCTCAAAAAAAAAAAAAAACAAAAAAAAAAAAACAAAAAAACAAAAACTGGATATAAATGGTTTAGAATTTGAAGAGAAAGAATCAGGATGATGGAATTCTGTCCAGGCTGGTGGCAGGTCCATGTGTCCCTTTTGACCTTGATTATGGCAGTGCGTGCTAATGGCACATGAGCCAAATGACTGACTACACAGCTGGTGTGAGTTTTCTATCCTAATGGCAAAAAGAAGTCTAAAATTCAGACACTTCAACACCTCCTTAAGTCCACATATAAAACAACTCTAAAACACGATCAATTAACTGTTTATTTGGAGCATGATGTGCTGCATTATTTAATATCTCCACATGATTTAGGATAAATTTGTCTTCAATTGGAGACGTGTGTTGCTAGTCTAGAAGCCAGAGGTTCACATCATATATTGGCCTATTTGCTTCTCCTACTTTAGTGTGCCTGCAGATTACCTGGGGTTCTTACTAAAATGCATAGTCCGATTCATTTGATTTGGGGCGGGATCTAAAATCTGTATTTTTCACCACCTTCCACGTGATACTGCTGCTACTGGTCCACAAACCACATTTTAAATTACAAGGTTCTATATAACTGCAATTAATATGCTTTACCAACAGAAATAAAGGGAGCAAGGTGAGTGGTGTGTGTACCTTCTATTCCAAATCAGAATAATAATAATATCCATCATTCTTGAGGACTAAGAATTAGACACTATCCAAAAGTGCTTTATGTTCATTATAGCATTTAATCCCCCAAATAATCCTGTGTAATATATATTATTATTACTCTAGTTTACAGATTAAAAAGAATTAAATATGAGAAAAGTTAATCAATGTGCTCAGTGTTGCCCAATAAGTTATTTAGCTGTAAAAAAACCTAGGTATTAGTCACTCTTCTATGCTACCTCGCTGACACAGAGGTCCAAAGAACTTGGATCCAAAGCTTAGATCCAAGTTCTTTATACCAAACTGCCTTAAATCAAAAATGTAAGTATACTTTGAATAATCATTTTGTGCATCACCTCACAGTCCCATTGGATCCTATTATTTAATTTCAGCTGGAAATCCTACTGTCTGCCTTATGCCATCTAGTGAGAGAAAATAAAATGAAGAAACAAATGTTGTATGAACAATATCTGTTTCATTCCATGATTTGGTCACTTATAATAACAGTATCAACAGCAAACATATGTTTAATGATTGTATTGCATAAAATGCCATTGTGTTGCCTGCCTTTAATAAATGTAACCTCCCCTGTTTTTATTTTATGGTATAAGACCAAGGCTTCTTTACTAAGCTTCTAATTCAGAATTTTAAAACACTATATGTGAGACCTTAGTGTTGGGTGGAGGGAGTTTCCTTGCTGCAGAATCCTTAATCTAACTGGTAATTACCAAGGTTTTTCCTGGAAGCATGAAGCATAATTAAACTCAGTGAACTATGTCTAAAAGAAGGCATCTATGTGACCTGGATTTATTCAGTAATCCAAGGGAAACTGCACTTCTAAGATATTTTTTCTTTAATGACTATTACAGATTGAAGGACTGTACTGAATTTTGAAAGGCAATCCCTTCTGCTGCCATGCTTCAACATGTGCCCTTCAACTGTAACGTGGTCACACTTTCCTTTTTGCAAAGAATACTGCCAAATTCAAATGGTTTAAGAAAGAGCTAATGGTTTTGTAGCCAATGTCTCTGTTTTAAGTGGCATTAGATATTCAAGGACAATCTAAAGTTCTATCAATGAAAAGGTAGTTTATTAGGAAAAATAGACACATTTTTATGTAATTAAATAAGTTGACAAATAGCTGGTATTTACATGTTCATCCCATCCATTTAAAAACTATGTATTAATAATAGTCTGGGTATAGTCATAAGGGATATCATTTTTTAAAAACCCATTTAAACTGTCTGTCTTTAAACTCATTAGGCTGAAAGTCACTTATAATCAGCAACATCAAATGACATATTTAAGCCAAAATAAGTACTATGATAGAATTAGTACACTGTATGTGTTATGCATTTGTGAACTTAAAATTATTGTTTTTATTGATATAGTTATTTATAAAGTCGACACACTAGTCTCCCAATCCGCACATCACAATACATCTTAGGCATTCTGTTGATATACTGAACAAAACTCTGAGAAAAAGAAGGAAAGAAAATATAATAAAAATGTTCAGACACTTAAACCTAGGCCCATTTCAATTTTCCTATGGAATGTTAACTCTGCATTACCTATCATTACAACTACCTTGATGCAGGTAAAATACTAAATAAAGTTCTTCAATAATTTATCATAATTTTAAAATTTGGGTACATATGTTTTTTAATGTATCATATTATATTATATAGATTGTTTCCATAGATCCTCAGATCCATAGAAGTGATATATTCCATGGGATTGCTTGATATATTTTCTAAAAATGGATGTATAAAGAAATATATAGATATACTCATTAACTCTTTCATTAAAATATGTGTGTATGCGGGGGAGGGGGGTGGGTTTATTTATGTATAATTGGCCACACTATCCAATTCTGAGCCTGGCACTGGGAACCAGTAGAGAACAAAACAGGCATGGTCCCTGCATATAGTTCAGTCCAATGTGTAGCCCCATGTTCAGTCGTTTTCATGTATTTTTATGGTTTATTGAACTATTTATATATATATGTGCATAACTGTACAATTATTAATATTAAAAGTTCATGTAACATAAATTTAACTTCAAAGAAAACAATATATACTACAAGTGGAAAATCAGTAACCTTGCTTGCTACAATTAAAGGTTAACTGTAAGCATACCTGGAGTGAAATTCTTGTCCTCCAGTTTGCTTAGAAATTCTCTGCCCTTATGAAGTTCAGTGATCCCCAAAGTCATCTATCTATCTTCCTCTTTCGACTCAGCAACTTCCTGTCCATCTTTTCTTTTCTCTACATTTGGCATTAGATTGTGGGTCACACCTTGATATATGATAGGACACATACTCCTGCCACCACTTTTGCCCACCTCCAACTAAAGTCATCTTATACATTTACTATGCTTTGGGAAACTGTCTAGCCCATCAAATTGAAAGAAAATGATCTAGTATGTCTGACCTCACTCAAATGAGCTTTTCTTAAGATGTTTTTAGCATGGAGGTAAGTATGACGCTCCAGTCTTTTCAAAAGCATGGCAATATCTACATTTAAGAATAATGTCACGTTTCTAGTGTGCATTAAGAGAAGGGTATGTCCACAACAGCAACAACAACAACAACAAAATGCACACAACACAATGAGCATTTTAAGTATCAATATTGTTAATTTTATGCTTTACATTGCACGTGCTCTAGTTTGACCCATCTGCCTTGATCATTTTTATATACTATAGGTGCTCCTGTTTCAGGATCAGAATTATGGTCTTCACTATGAATACACTATCCCATCAGACCCTCTTCCAGAAAACCAGAGCTCTAAAGCACCTGAGCCCCTCTTCATGTGGACACACACAAGCTGGGAAGATTGCGATGCCACTTGTGGAGGAGGTGAAGGATTTTTAAACATTTATCTTTCCAAAACATCAGTTGTTTTCTGATTAAGCATTGATAATTAAGACATATCCAAAATCCCTAATCTGCAATTCCAAAATCCATAAAGAGTTAGAAACGGAAAGTTTTATATGATATGTTTAGTGGCTAAACACCTGAAATACTTTGAATGGAAGAACAGCTATTTAGGATTGTTAACATATCTCAATATGACTACTCTTTGCATTATATTACATTACATTACATTACATTACATTACATTACATAAGTATTAATATATTTGTTTACAGGGGCCTCCCCAGACACCATTCAGGTTGTTAGGTACTATTTATGCACTGTGCTATTTCTATGAAATCTTAAAAGTTCTAAATTCCAAAGTACACCTGCCCACAAGAATTACAGACCTGAATTGAATATAAGAATTATTTGACAGGAACAGTCTTGAGCTTGTTTCTATGTTTTCTGCATACTTATGCTAACTACACAAGGCTCACGGTATCCAAGACCTCCTGTGGATAACAAAATTTGAGGATGCTCAAGTTCCTGACATAAAATGATGTGTAGCACAGTCAGTCCTCTCGATCTGCTGGTTCCACATCCACAATTCAACCAGCCATGGGATGGAAAGTACCTACAGGCAGCCTTTCATATCTGAAGGTTTTGATCTGTAGATGGTTGAGTCTGTGGATGCAAAGCCTGCTGATACTGAGGGCCAACTGTATACAGAGCATGTGAAGAAAGTAATTTTCCAATTCCTTTAGTTTGCTCTTTTTTAAAAGTATACCACTATTTTCAATACATATAAATGCATCCTGAAATTGTGTTCCAAGTTTGTTTTTTAATTTTTGTTCTTATATTAGAGGTTAAGGAGGCAAAAGAACATAATTAGTTAAGCATCAAATGTGACACTAAGAAATCACTTAATCCTTAGGCAGCTGTGGTGGTGCACACCTGTAATCCAAGCTACTCAGGAGGCTAAGGCATGAGAATTGCTTGAACCCGGGAGATAGGGGTTCCAGTAAGCCATGATGACACCACTGCACTGCAGCCTGGGTGACAGAGTCTCGGTCTCAATAATAATAATAATAATAATAATAATAATAATAATAATCCTTAATCCTATCCCTTTATTGTACCAATAAGATAATTGTGTCCTGCAGGTTAAATAGATTGTGGTTGCTCATAGAACCAGCTAGTAGTAAAGCCAACACGGGATCTCAGGTCATGAGATCTCCAATTTACACTTGTATCCATCTGTATCTGTATCAGCAGTATATTATTTCAGTTCTCATTTCCACTGAACACATTTTCTATGGCCTTCTAGTAACTGATTCCTTTTAATAATGAAAAAATATTCAATTATACAAAAGTATGATATATACATATATATTGTGTGCAAAGAAGTGAACCATCTATTTTGTTTTCTGTGCAAATAAACTATTCACATATATAGCCTAAATGTTGCTGCAGCAGAAGTGGGGAAGGTGCAGTGACTGGATTTGGGGGAGTGGATTTGGGAGAAAGGAGACAGAAAGCAAACATGCAAGTAAGTAATAATGGTATCAAATTCTGATAAATACTCTGGATAAAAAATAAAGCAAGGAGGGAAAATAAATAGGAGTTGTGAAGATGAGAAGGGTTAGGTGCGGTTTTAAATATGGTGGTCGGAAAAAACCTCAATGAGAAGATCCCACTGATTAAAAAACCTAAAGTGGATATGGGTGGGCACCAACTACAAGGGCAGAGCATTCTAAGCAAAAGCCGTGAGGCAGGAGAAGAGCTTGGCATACTCAAAGAATAGCCAGAATACTTATATGTCCTTCCTTTACTCTGAATCATCTGGAATGTTATTGGAAGGTTTAAATAGAAGAGTGACTTATTTTGGTTTAATGTTTTTAAAAGTTATTTCTGTTTCTGAATTGATTGTACAGTGAATAAAGAAAAAGGGTACAAGTAGAGTGATCAGTCAAGAGGTTACTACAATAATCCAGGAAAGAGATGATAGTTGAACCACTGTGGTAGCAATAGAGGAGGGAGGAAATGGTCAGGTTCTGTATATATTTTGAAAGTAGAACTAATAGATAATGTTGATAGACTAAATGTGGAGCATAAGAGAAAGCAATGTGTCAAGGATGACTGTGATGGTTTTTGCCAAGCAACCTGCAGGGTTAAGTCACCACTGCCTTACATAGAAAAGTCTGTGGAAGGCCGGGCGCGGTGGCTCACACCTGTAATCCCAGCACTCTGGGAGGCCGAGGCGGGCGGATCACGAGGTCAGGAGATCAAGACCATTCTGGCTAACACAGCGAAACCCCGTCTCTACAAAAAATACAAAAAATTAGCCGGGTGTGGTGGCGGGCACCTGTAGTCCCAGCTAGTCGAGAGGCTGAGGCAGGAGAATGGCATGAACCTGGGAGACGGAGCTTGCAGTGAGCCGAGATCCTGCCACTGCACTCCAGCCTCAGTGGCAAAGCGAAACTCCATTTCAGAAAAAAAAGAAAAAAAAAAAAAAAAAGAAGTCTGTGGAATAGCAGGATTAGGAGAGAGTTTTATTTGAAATGTCTGTTGGACATCTAAGTGTGATGTCAAGTAAGCAGTTAGGTATATAAGTCTGGCATTCAGGAGAGAATATCAGGCTACAGATAAAGAATATGTGGATATTTTTAAATGCCAAGTGAGAATAGTCACCAAAGACTTTATGTATCCTTGGCATTTAAAAATATCCATATATTCTTTATCTGTAGACTAATATTGAGTGAAGAGAGAGAGAAGCTATTAGAGGATTGAAACTTGGGGTATGCCACCATTTAGAGTTTGGAGAGATGAGGAGAAATAAGCAAAGCCTATTGAAATGAGTAGCCAACAACATAGCAGGAAAAAAAAACATGCAGGAGACAATGCTCTTCTGTATGGCAAGTGAAGAGTATTAGAAGAAGGAGGGAATGATCAACTGTATCAAAAGTTGCAATAAATAAAAAATAATGTAGACTGACAATGATTGTTATACTTAAATATATTATAGTCATTATATTTTATAAATGAAATATATTTGGAACATGAAAGTCAATGGTTATCCTATAAAAATTAATAAAGTGTTTGGCTCCAAAGACTGTGTGGATGGATTCCATAGAAAATAGTAGAAGAATTGAAGAAAGAGACTCTAGGTAACTCAGGAATGTTGCTGAAAGGAGAAAACAAACGTGGCAGGGGTAAAAGAGGATATGAGTCAAAGGAGTTTGTTGTTGTTTTCAGTAGGGTATATTATACAACATTGTTTGCCAATGTGCATTTTTAAGAATCAAACAAAAAACTAGGGATGCAAAGGAGAGAACAAAAAAATTGCTGAAGTGATATCTAAATGGGATGGGATGGTGAAGTTGGCTTTAGGCAAAAATATGGACAACTCATCACTAGTAATAGGAGAAAAGATAGGTGTTGGGAAGTTATAGTTGAAACTATTTTGTCAATAAAGGCTATCTGGCTGAGAGTTAGGGTGGAAAAGGAAGTACTGACATTTTGAAAAGAGAAAATGTGAATCAATCACTTAGATAATGAATGAAATGGGTATGTGTATTTTGATTATCTGGAGTAATAGTCTGTTTAAAGTCAATGGTCATGAATTTAGGATGATACCAGTCCTTATGATGTATGTTACCTTCTAGCAATGTACAGCATGCGAGTGCACTTGTGAAGTGAGTTTGGAAATTGCCAAGTGAGTATGATAAAGTAAGAGAGGAGTAAGTGCTTGACCTGAGGTTGTATGCAAGAGGCTGAAAGTGGTGGATCATGGAATTTAGGTGCAATAGGAGGAATATAAAGATATGGGGGCTGGAAAGACAGTAAAATGGTGATAGGATTGATGGAGTATAGGGTCTTGAGGGGTTAAAGAATTATTAGTCTCAGGGTGCTAAAGGGAAAGACTTGTTAGTCTCATGGCACTAAAAGGCTAGAAATATAGAGGATGATATCAGAAAATAGAGCTGAGATTATAGAACAGAAAGGGAGAGGGGTCTGGTAGTGGCAGGGAGGAGCATGGCAGCTGCACCACGTCTAGATCCAAAGGTACCTGGAAGTGATCAAAACAATGGTCACCCCGCTGAAGGCTACAGGGAGAGTAAGAGGCTGTGTCCTTAGGAGAAAGAAGGTGCCAAGAATATTCAAGGAGCATTGAGTGGGAAGGAGCATCCTTTGGCAGAGGGCTCAGAGCTTTGAGGTTCTCACCTGACTCCAGGAGCACCTTTGCCAGAGCAAAGGCAACATCAGGGGCAGAGGAATGGTGAAGTTATAAGGAATTCACTTTGTGCCCCAAGGATAAAAAGTGGTTACAACAAAAACATTTCAAATCGCTCTCTCAATTTAAAAAAATGTTATCAGTCACCCTTGCCACAAGAAATTTTCAGTGGCCATGTTTCTCTTCCTGGGCCCTAATACTGCTCTATGACTTGAGCTCTTCTATCCTCCCGTCCTCTCCTGCTGATGCTCCCATATGCACCCAAATTCGCAAATTCCTGTTCCTCTGCTCCACTCATCCTACACTGATGCCAGGGGCTCATCTTTCTTAAGGGGCTGTACTTCACCTTCTCTACCCAAATAAAAAACAAAGGCACAAAATAGAAGCAAACACATTCACAACAAAGATATACAGTTATATTTTTCTCTTTAACATAACTCAGATAAGATTCTTAGTCATATCTGCAATCCTACCAACAAGCGCCCATCTTATGGTTGGGGGGCAGGCAATGGAGGAGTAAAGTGATGGACAGACAGGCTGATGGTTCACCTTATACCACTGAAAAGCAGTTGTTAAAATCCATTTACATTTAAAACTCTTGACAGGAAAATGTTTGCCCAGTAAATTTTTTTATTCTCATTTTTTCTCCTTCTGCCATTTTTATCTAATAGAAGCTGCATCAGAAGGAGTTAAACATACAGAACTTGTCAGTCTTCAATTTTAAAAAGCAAATTGTCTAGGGTCAACATTCTTCCCCAAATCACATTAATTACTTCCTAAAATATGTTCTTCCAATTGCTAAGCATCAAGGAATAGAGGTTGACTATAAATTTTTTTTTGTTTCAGGGTCAGAAGAAATATTATCTATTCTTAAACATAACTTCTTAATTATCAACATGAGAAAATCAAAGGGCTTAGAGGTTAAGTGACTTCCCAAGGTTGCATGGCCCATTTGGGTAGAGCCAGGATTAGAATCAATGACTCAGGGGTTCAAGTCTTCTTTCCTGCTCATCATACTGCCTTCATGAATGGCTCAGGAGGCTTCATGTAGTTTATTTCCACAAAATACAGCATGTCTTCTAGAGATTATTTAGGTTTTCTTTGGATACAAATGGACGTTTTATTATATTCTGTTATGTAAGAATTTAGATATGCTTTTATTTTTATTTCAAATGGCTGATTTTATAAAACAGTCATTCTAATAATACACAACTCCTATATGATTTGTGCTTGAATAGATCTCCTCTTCCAACTCTGCTCCATTGTGTTTAGTCAACAGTTTTCGATTATCTCTATGTTAATGGGGTGCATATTCATTTCAATGCCAAAATATTTCTGGGCTTTTGGATATTATTTTCCTTTGCAGTTCATAAATAAAGTGGATGGACAGAATTTCAAGGATCGCATCATTTCTGACTTCATATCATCGATTTTATAGCCAGAAAGAGCTTTCTAATCTTTCAGCATATTCATGAATTAAATGAGAGTAAGTTCAAAGCACAGAATATTGGAAACAGATTCATGCAAAATTTATCTTCAACAGCAAAGAGGAATAATAATAGCAGTATTCTACTTCATAAGAATATATTAAGAGCAAGTAAAGTATCACAGGGCAGTATAAAATGTGTGTATAAGATGTTATTTTTCTAATTCTGTTGTAAGATATTAAATTGCCAATACTGTAATAAGTGGGAAAATAAACAGTTAAAAGGATATGGTTATCTAGCTAATTTTTATCATAATTATATTTTACATCAGCATCTCAAACTAAGTTTTAAAATGGTAACTCAAACTAAACTTATTTTACATATGTATTTATTATTGTCAGTTATTATAAGATATGAAAAGCCTAAGAGATGAAAATTCTCTCTTTTAAAAGGAATATTGCCTTAAAATCTCTAATTTTAAGGCTGATCATCTCAGGTAAATTTTTTCAACAGTTTAACATACATATATAAGTTATCACACTTTCCATCACAGTCTTTTGAGTATAATGATAATTCTAGAAATATTTGAATTGACATATCATTTTGTATTTTAACATCAGTCATTAAAACTAGTTATTTTATTTTCAAACGGCTTGAAATATTTTTGTGAAAGAAATGTTCACTTTGCATTAGAGTTCTAAAACATCTTAAAATATTTGGAGGAATGGTTTAAATTTATTTTGGCATCTCAGAAGTGTGGATCAGTTTGCTACAAGGTTCCTTTTGACATTAAAGACCTATTTTAAGTGATCTTAGTCTCCAGAGGCATTATAAATATATTATTCCAAAATATCTGAGGACTGTGTGTGGAATCAGCATTAACTGCATAACTTTAAGATTTGTTTTGATCTAGTGAATAGATTACTGAAATAAAATAGAATGAGGACCCCAAAATTCAATAACCCCTTATGAAACACATGAAGAGTTAAACATGCTTTTAGGAAATCCTAAGCAGATCTACTTTGAAGGAAAAAAAATAAGCCAACATTCCACATTCTTCACACCAGTCCAAGTCTGTCTAGCTTATGACTGTCCTGGGATCCTCTAGACACTGCTTCCCTTGTCCATATCTAGATCGTAAGTAGATATCCAAGCCTTTGGGTCCAAGTTGAGGAAAACATTTCATTTCAGTATTCAAAAGCCTATACCTTTTAAAACCCTCTAGAATATATTTAACAGGAAAGAACATCTATAAGGGTGTGATTTGTTCTGTTTTTACTTTTTTTTTTTTTTTGAGATGGAGTTTGGTTCTTATTGCCCAGGCTACAGTGCAGTGGCACAATCTCAGCTCACTGCAACCTCCACCTTGCGGTTTCAAGTGATTCTCCTGCCTCAGCCTCCCAAGTAGCTGGGATTACAGGCGCCCGCCACCACACCCAGCTAATTTTTTTGTATTTTTAGTAGAGACTGGGTTTCACCATGTTGGTCAGGCTGGTCTCAAACTGCTGACCTCGTGATTCACCTGCCTCAGCCTCCCAAACTGCTGGGATTACAGGCATAAGCCACCGTGCCTGGCCTGTTTTTACATTTTAAAGGTACTATACATGTACCAAAATAAACATTATTTTCCAAAGAAAATGCACCAGAATATATTTTCCATCTTTTCTCTGCATTATTTTATTTCAATATTTAATATAATTTGATATTATTTCATTTATTAATAAAAACATCTTATGTTGACAGAAACTATTCATAACCTTGATTTTTAATACCTAAGTGATAATCCATGAACTGGATTTGCCATAAGAGGAACTGGATTCCTGATAATTTGTCATTTAGTTTGCAAATGATTTTGTCACCATTTTAGAAAACATAGTATTGAGATGAACCTCTTAGTATAGAAAGCACTGACAGCTTGAATTACATGCTTATATTTCACTCATTCATTCCTTTACCAGTATTGACCATGCATCCACTATTGCTAGGTGGTCCAAAGATGAATATGTCTTGGTTTCAGAGAACTCACAGTCCATCTAGTGGAAGTCAGATAATAATAAAATCACCTTACTCAGTGATAAAGGAAGATATAGAAAGCCTTACAAGGATATACCTTGGTGCAAAGGCACCCACGTGCCAGGTGGAAGGCTTTCTTGGAAGTGAAAATGTTATTACTAGAGTGTAAAATATGAGGATTGGTGGGTGGGAAGTGATTTGATCAGAAAAGTAGGATGAAAGCCAATTCATGAAGGTCCTTGAGTGTTATGCTAACAGTTAAATTTAACTTCACAGCTATGTGATCTCATTAAAATATTTTCATGCATATAAATGGCAAGATCAGATTAGTTATATATTAGGTGTTGTGAACAAAGCAAAGTAAATTATTTTCATTAAAATAAAAAAATGAACTAGTCATTTTAACACTCAGACAATATCCTAAGGGAATAATATTTTTTAATGTAAAAAAAGGATAAAAAGTAAATGGCATGACATGATTTTGAAAGTCGTTTAAGTTAAATAAATGTAGGTGTAAAAAATAATCAGCATTTTACAAAGTTCTAGGAAGCGCTCAGAGAAAAGTCCTTCATCCTCATTAAAGTATATTGACTTTTGGTTCTCATGCTTACTGGCCATTGTTAATCCAACAGAAAATTAATAAGTAGAAATTTTAAAAGAAAATTATAAAAACTATAAAGAAATTTACAAACACACACAGACATACACACACACATAGTCTCTGTCTTACAGAATTCTATAATTTAATTTAAAATTTTAGAATGTTAAATAATGTATAGAAAATTTCAGTTATGCATATTGAAACACTGAACCCACAACCAAGAATATGTTTCAGCATTTACAATGCAAGTACTAGTAATGTGAGGTACCTCAATAGAATTTAGTTTTATTTTGAAATATCCATTTTATGGGTTAAATACAGAGCATATATTTTATAGTAAAAAGTGTCAGCTTATCTGTGAAACTGGAAAAGGCGGCTCACTTAATATAATGTCTAGTCTTTGTTAAATTTCCAAAGCACAAAGAGTTAGTAAATAAAAGTTACCCTTCATTTTCAGATATTGCAATTCAATAGAGATGAATGCATAATGGTTATTTTATTTTATTTATAATTGTATTCAAAACATCCAGATTTCCCCAAGACTAATTTAATGGGAATGACCAAGAGGTGAAGTTAATCACCATAAAGCAAGTAATACTCTGTCAACAGCCTACAGCTGTCATAATTCAGGCAGAAGGTCAGTTATTTCATCACTTTCTGTTTGTCCCTAGGTGCCACAGTATTGGATGCATTGTAGATACTGCTATTAGATGCTAGAATGGAAATTTCCTGTGTTGGCTGGGACATTTAAATATATAAAAGAAAAACTCAAACAATAACATTTCCATATGGCTTTAAGATCTTAGTTGTATTTTCATAGGTGTAATACGTCTGTAGCTGAGCAATGAGTTTTTTTCTAATTCTATTGTTTTTGTTCAGTGAAATTTTTAAAAAGAGCTAAGCTTCCCCTACCTGCCAAAAACCTTACAATATAGGAGTCCTTTCTTACAATGTAAATGGAAATGTCTCAATTCATACTCATGCACCTTCATACTTTCTTAGAAAACTACTAACATGTCCCTAAAATGATGCGGATACCTATATCCCTTTTGATATAACAATACTTATAGTTAAAAAATTCTTTTTCAGTATCTCAGTACGTAAGCAGTAGGTGAATATAACTAAGGTTAAATATTTTCTGAGGATGGGGAAAAAAGCATTATAATCAGCCTTGGGTTATTTATTCTGTGACTATATATATGTTCAGCAAAAGCTTTCTGGATAATGCCCATCATCTTTTTGTGTTGCAGTTGGCAAAATGTCATCATTTAAATGAATTTAGGCAACTGCATCTATTCTGTAAGTGTCAAGGCTTCAAGTTAAATTTTAGAACTAACATTTATACTTCATAAAAGTAGTATTTATTTTAATCCTGCTTTTTGCTATCACATCATAATAATGTAGAAATAATACCTAAGCTAGCATTATACAAAATCTGCATAATATCTATTTGATATATATACTTCAGGTCATAAAAGAGCCCCTGAAGCATAGGAAGTAAGAGGAAGCTGACCAAAAAAAATCTGTCCCAAAATTTTACATTTAGGTAAATCTTACCTCGTGATGCCTGTTTTCTCCATGTGAAAAAAAAAAAAAAGAGCATAATGTCATTTCTGCTTCTCTAGCAGTTTATTTGAAAATTATTTGAAGTTGTTGGGTTTTGAGCACTGCTGTGATTAAGTCTGCATCTACACTTATCCTTCTTGACCTACCAAGGAATAGCATGGACAGCTTCTAAGTATCTGCCAGAGACGTGAAAGACTGCCTTTCCTCTGCAAGTTAGCGTTAGGTCACCTTGTTGCATGAGCTGCAAAGGTTCACTCAAGAGGACCTCAGAGGGTGTAGCTTCCACGTTCAGGCAGTTTCTGCACTGCATAAAGTCTTCAGCCAAGGGGACTGCAATCCAGTCCATGTTCCATTTGCCAAGCCATGCAGCCTGCTGTGGGGCCACCTCTATGAGGAGGACGAGTACTGTTTTCTAATTCATCTGCCTATAGGCCATGATTTTTTCCTAATCCATTTTTTAACCTGTGGTTGGATGCCATCTCAAGGCCCTCCCCATTGTTGGCCCACCAGTGTACACTTCTGGAATGCCATAGGGTACTGGTAGGAGGCACACCTCATTCCACTCAAAGGAAAGGGCCTGTTACCTGCCTGACACTCTTGTCTTGTCTATGGAGCTCCCATAGAATAAGTTGCATTCCATCAGTACTCCAAGATTTCCTAAAAAGGAAATAACTTAGCCAACATTGTGTTATCACTGTTGATTGAACTAAAGGTCCAAATGGTTTTAATAACATTATATGCAATAACCACAGAATAATTATTTAATTTGCACATGTATACAAATGCAGTTATGTTTTTATACTACAAATTGCGGTAGGACTATGCTCAGAGCTATTGAGAGGAAATCAAGGAAAGACTCTGAACCTAAAGCTATTATTTTGCTGTTTACTTAGCCACCCAGTTGCCTCTTACCATCTCCCATTCAAACTAAAGTAAAATGTACTCCAAAATTATTCAAACTGCCTCTCTGTCTACATCCCTTCCTTCCTCATTCTTGATGCCAGCTGCTCTTTCTGTTAATTGAGTGGCAGAATGACCTCCCTGCCACCAGCCCAGCTTTTCTTGTTTGTCATTACCAGCATGAATTCTCTAAGCTTCCATGTCAGTCATAGTACCCTAACTAATGGGCCTTTCAATAGTGAACCAGCAGACTTGTGATGTCTTCTTACTTCTTCATGACCAATCTGGCTTCAAAATTTTGGGCTGATTTAACTGTCTTATAGTGTCAAACAATGGATTAAATAAGATTATTAAATCTTATACAGATGTGTATCTTTTTCTACTCACAAGAAATCTGTATATAAGACTTTTTCAAAGAGAAACAGAAATTAGCACATACTTACTAGACATTTTAATTGTAAGATGAATAATATAACTCCTGTAAAGGAAGTGTGCTTACAGGGCTGTGTAAGCAAAAGGAATACAGCATATAAATTGTTATGTTTACATCCTATAATCAAATTTTATCATAGTAGAGAAAGTAGAAAAGCCAAGTTTTCTGAAATCTGGTAAAAGATGGTAAGAGTTCCATTTCTTTTCTTACAGATGATGACAATCATTTGGGTAAAGATTTCTAGAATTCTTGGGGTCTTTATTAGAGGTGATAAGAATAAAGGTTTGAGTTATACTCAAAACAAATATGCTTTCCATAACTTATTATAAAGCACTAATGATGTACAAACCAAATGATAAAATGTGCACACATGTTTATGTGCTTTCAGAAAGGCTCATTAGGGAGATTAACTTTATGGAAATAGAGCTTTCCACCACTTAATGCTAAAAGATGGCCACAATCCTTTACAATGTCTTCAGTTTGTATCTTGCTAATTTATGTTGCCATGATCACTTTGTATATAAAACTTGCCATTTAATTTGTAACAAGGAATATTTATTACTCATCCCTTTTAAGCCTAGAGGTACATTTTGTTATGTAAATTATAAATAATATCTTCATTGTTCTAAAATTTGTTTAAAATATCTTTGAAAAGTATAATAACATGTAACAAACCTGCAGGTGTACCCTCTGAATCTAAAATAAAAGTTGATAGAAGAAATAAGACCTGGTGTTCAATAAATCAATTGAGTGACTATAGTTAACATTAATAGATTGTACATTTCAAAATAACTAGAAGAGAATAATTCACATGTTCCTAGCATAAAGATAAATATTTAAATGATGAATATCCAACTTACCCTGATTTTATTATATGAATATATCAAATTATCACATATACCCTGAAAATGTATACATCTAATATGAATCAATAAAATTTAATAAAATAAAAATTTAAATTATAAAAAAGATTTTAAATAAAAAATAAGCATAATAAGCTTATGAACACCTCCTAAATCCATTACATAAGGCTTATAATAATATTTCTTTGTTTATTTGTTCTTTTCAGGAGAAAGGAAGACAACAGTGTCCTGCACAAAAATCATGAGCAAAAATATCAGCATTGTGGACAACAAGAAATGCAAATACTTAACCAAGCCAGAGCCACAGATTCGAAAGTGCAATGAGCAACCATGTCAAACAAGGTAACTCTATTCCAAGGACCCTTAAGGCATTATTTGTCCATTAGATTGCTGTCCTTTAAAACATGCTCAGAATATCATTGAAATCACATTTTCTTAAAAACATTGCCAAAGGATACGTACCAAAATTTAAGGTCTTAAATAAGCAAGATCTAAGAAAGCAAGGTAGCAAGGCCAAGATTTTCCACTTAAGGAAGGGGTATTGGGAGGGATGGTTGCTGAGGAGTAATTAAAATCACTTTTTATTTAAAATCATTTCATAACCTCTAGGTCCCCTCTTCAAAAACTTTGTTATTTGGTGGAACATAGCTGTTTGCTCCTGAATTCTCCAAAACAGTGTGTTAGAATTTGCCCACAGTAACATAAACCAAACTGGGACTGCCATGACCCAGATCCCAGCAGAACCAGTCCAGTGTAGTGTTTCTGATTCCTCTGGCTAAATTCTCACTTCCTAGCCCAGAGTTCCAGAAGCAAACTGCCCAATCCCTGATCTCTCACCACCAACTTTGTGACCCGGGTCCCAGTTACTGTACCACAGATGCTTTGGTTTCCTCTGACACCCCCCGATGAGTATTAGGTAACAAAGCAGGCAAGAAATTCACAAGTAGAGGACAAAACAGCAACGCTGAGCAGCTGTAAGTGGAATAGGAAGAAAGAAGCCCATGCCTTGGTTACTGGAAGTTGGGTAAAGACAGGTGAGTGGAACCTGAGTATAATTTTGGACCAGCCTAGCAACAAGGCTACTTGGCATGGCTGCCAACACAGGGCTCCAATCTACCTGCTTTCACATAAAAATTAAGGCTTAGCTTGATTAGGACTCAGCCCTGGTGTCCAAAATCCTGAAAACTTTTAGGGATGGAGTGACAGAAAGAGTGAGGCTGGATTGATTCCTCTGAATATTGGGACAGGAATATTTACTTTGTCCTGACACTCAGGAATTTGTTGAAGCCCAGTGAGTTAGGACAGAGTTGTAAGTTCTTAGGTAGTCAGAGCATTGATCTTCCCCTCACAAGAGCTTCTGTAATGGCTTCATGGTGAATTTACACACCCTACAATTCAGATAGGCAGATAATGTGTCGTTTTATAGCAGTTTATAACTGATATAACCGTCTTCATGGCCATCTACCACAAAGAGTAGGTATGGGGGAGGTAAGAGGGAGAGGAACAAAGTTGCTAATTAACCATATTTGAGCTTTTCTTTCTTAATCTCTTTGGGAATTAGTGTCATGCAGACGAATGGTTAGTCCTGATTTCCCTATTCACACCCCCAAGGAAAAGTCAATTACTAAAGCCCTCTAAATCTAGCCATGCTATGTTAATGAGCGCTTAAAAGAATTTGGGATCACCTGAGATCGGAAGTTTGAGACCAGTCTGACCAATGTGGAGAAACCCCATCTCTACTAAAAATACAAAATTAGCCAGGCATGGTAGCACATGCCTATAATCCTAGCTACTCGGGAGGCTGAGGCAGGAGAATCACTTGAACCCAGGAGGTGGAGGTTCTAGTGAGCAGAGATCATGCCATTGCACTCCTGGGCAACAAGAGCGAAACTACATTTAAAAAAAGAATTTGGAAAATACTTCATCTACGAAGTTTGAATTTCAAGGCTTGCTTTCTGTAGATTCAATATATTTTAGATACTGTAAACCAAAATGTATCTGACACAGGTCTCCAATCAATTTAGAAGCTTATATTGCCAAAGTTCTGGATCATGACCCATGACATGGTCTCACAGGGCCCTGAGAACATTTGCTGAAGGTGACTGGGTTACAGCTTCGTTTTATATGTTTTAGGAAGACATAAGATGTCAGTCAATAAATGTGAGGCATAACTTGGTTTGGTCTAACTCAAAGCCATTGGGGAAGGGGTGACTTACAGGTCAAAGGTGGATTCAAAGACTTTCTGATTGGCTATTGGTTGAGGGTTAAATTATTATCTAAAGACCTGGAATCAAGAGAAAGGAGTGTCTGGGTTAAGATAAGGGGTTGTAGAGACCAAGGTTCATATTATGTAGATGAAGTCTCATAGGTGGCTGACCTCCAGGGGCAACAGATGGCAGTGTTTCCTCTTCAGATCCTTAAAATGTGCTGGACTCTCAGCCAATCTCTAAAGTATCAGCAAAAGACCTGGAAAGGGAAGGGGATTCCCTATAGAATGTCAGTTTCCCCAACAAGACACAGCTTTGCAGGGCCATTTCAAAGTATGTCAAATTGTGGGGTAAAATAGTTTGGTTTCTTTGAGGGCCCTGCTGTCTGTCATGTGATATAGTAGAGTCAGGTTGGAATTTAGTATCTTATTGCTACAAAGAGTCTATTTGGTTAGTCTTAGGATCTCTGTTTTAATGTCAATGCTGGTCAGTTGTGTACCTGAGCCCCAAAGGAAGGAGAGTAATAATGAGGCATGTCTAACCACCCTCCTTTCATATAACGGTCTGAACTAGTTTTTCAAGTTTAGTTGTGTCCCCTTAGCTGAGAGAGGAGGGTCCATTCAATCAGCTGGGGGGCTTAGAATTCTATTTTTGGTTTATAGTAGTAGAAGCTGATTATCAACTTTTCCTGTCTTTTGCATTCCTGCTCTAACAATCCTACCCCAGGCAAATATATGCTTTTAAAAGAATAGGAAAATGATATATAAAAGGATGTGCATAAGGGAAAAGTAATGGACATACCTTCAGTAATGTCATGTTCTTTGCACCTTCCTGGGTGTAGGCTTTTCAGCCTAACTGCATAAGTGTGTCAACCAGTAAAGCTTTTTCATGATACAGAGTTGTAATCAGGTACAGTGACCTAGGGAATTATCCTTGCCTACTGTCAGGTCCTTGGGTCATTTCCACTCAGTGCTGGACAGATACAAAAAGTAGCATTTTTGGCCTTGGCCCTGTCGGCTAAAGAACCAGGATCCTTGCCATTACTGCTGTTCCTCAGAATTCTCTTTTTCTCTATCCCCTTTAATAGATATTAAGATGCTAAATTATCTGTGTTAAATAATGTTAAAATACTTCAACACACAATTTGTTTTATATTGCCATATAGTTGTTCCAATTTGGTGAAAGAGCCATGGCTTTTTCTGATACATCAGGAATCTTGAAAGAGCTGGATTTGAGGATTAGAGCATGTTTGTTGTTTCCCAAGTTGGTCTGTGAAGGAGCAGAGTGTACAATACAACACACTATTTGTTTTTCATTCCCTGAACTCAACTATCTTGGAGAAAAATGTCTCAATAATGACTTGGTAAAATGACTAGTTTCAAAAGGTCAGTACATTTCTGAGTGAGAAATTTTTGCAGCTGGAGACTGGAAGTCTTTTTGTTAGAGATTATTATCTCCCTTCCCTTGGAAAAGGAGGCAATTTATTTTGAACCACCAAGCTGTGATGTTAGTGAGGTTAAGCAAAATATTGGAAAGAAAGAAATGAACATGGGCAATTATTAAGCGTCATCACAGGAAATCTTTCCAAGACTTACTGGAAGAGTACATCCTTTATTCCTCCTGTCTTTCCCCTTTCTCCAACCTAGTAAAAAAATTCTAATTTCCATTCACATTTATTGAAAAAGTCACTAAATGGCCCGATGGCATTCTGTGGGCCAAATATAAAATAGATGAATTCACTAGTAAATACCTTTGTAAGTGAAGGTCTCTTAAAGATAAGGAAATGGGATCCTTCCAAATTAAGTTCTAAGCCACGAAAATGTTTTCTTTCATTAGAATACATTTTATATTTTAGTTCTTATTTTTCAGTGGTTTTCATAAGGAATAGGAAAAGTAACTTTTTATAATTATATTGAGGCTCTCAAATTTTTATTTTACTTAAAAATATGAGATTCCATGAAATTGCAAATACTTCTCTTTTCAGTATGGAGAACCCAGTAGTGTCTTCTGAGTTCCATAGTTGGAAAAGATATGTGGATGGACTTAGATTGGGATTATTTTTTGGATATTCTTGTGCAGAAATATGAAGCAGAAACTAAACTAAATTTGGAAGATGTGCACTTTAGGAGAAATCCACCAGGGGACTCCAAAGCAAAATGGCAGGTCTGCAACATGCTGGATAGACGAGGAAAAAATAACCTTGTAAAGCCTTCTATTTCCTTTCTCAGAAATAGAAACATAAAATCATTTACAATTAAACTAACTTACAGATGAGATTTACTAGGCTGTAAGAGGATGTGACTCCTCAAAATGTCAATCATTGCTAGGAATACTTGGGTTTGGTAAATCTGGAATAATTAAGGTTACTTCTGTAAAACAGAGAGAAACATAAATTCTATTTCAAGGAATGTTTATGGCCAGGCACAATGGCTCATGCCTGTAATCCCAGCTCTTTAGGAGGCCAGAGCGGGTGAATCACTTGAGGTCAGGAGTTCGAGACCAGCCTGGCCAACATGTTGAAACCCCTTCTCTACTAAAAAAAATACAAAAATTAGGGGGACATGGCGGGCATGCCCATAGGCCCAGCTACTTGGGAGGCTGAGGCAGGAGAACAGCTTGAACCCAGGAGGCGGAGGTTGCAGTGAGCCAAAATTGCACCATTGCACTCCAGCCTGGGCAACACAGTGAGACTTCATCTCCAAAAAAAAAAAAAAGAAAGACATGTTTATCAAAACCTATTATGTAAAAGTGTTATGGATGCTAACAAATACAAAACATTGATACATGCCTTTGAGGAGCTTATATATTACAAAGAAAAGAAGGCCAAATTCATTAGGTAGCCTTTGAGCCCCTCTGCTTCCCTAGGGAATATCTAATAAGTCGTGTGAGTGCTACAAGCCAGGCAATAGAGAGCAAACAAAAGGTCAGTCCCCATTGGTTGAATGGAGAAGCCCTTCTAGGAGGAATGGGCGTGGGGCTGGCTGGCAAGGATCAGGCATAGGATTCTACAAATATCATGAGGTGAAAATAGAAAGTGTTTGGTAAGCAAGATGAGCATATGGTTTATTTTCCGAACAAGTGGGAGATGAAGCTAGAAAAATATATGAATAAGTATGAATCATTTTAAAACTGCTACTATATATAATATATCCTGAACCTATTGTGTATCAGGAAATAATAATAAACCCTTTTACAAGTTAAAAAATAGAAACTTACAGCTAATAAGTATTATTTCAGGAATGTGCACAGCTAATAAGGTACCTACAAATAACCTCGGGGATTCTGACTGCTCTATATTGTGCTGAAATAGTTAATTTGGGTCTCCCTAGAAGATTGCCCAAGTAATGAGAAATACAGGGAAGATTTTAATTGACAGGAATCACACAAATACCAAATTTTAAGGATCACTTTTCTGTCATAGGTTTTAGTTCTTTCCTAAAATGAATTTGGGCAGGTGTTTAGTGGTCCTTAAGGTAGCTCTCCATTCAGATATTAAAATACGTATGTATTAGCTGCTGAATCAGTGAGATCAAAGAATAATATTGGAGTCCTGAGAGCCTGTAAAATGGAGTCATGTTAAGTTTAGCCCTGAGTCTGTTACTCCAGTGTCTATGATCATATCAAAGCTAGACATTGGCTAGCCTAAAGAAGCATATGTAGCTCCATGTGGGAGGATATAGCCTGGTCACAGAAATCTAGTTGCTGCTGATAAGTGTAATACCTTGGTGATTGCTTTATCCAGGTAAGAGGTCAATCACAGTCTTCTGTTACTTTGCTAATACCCCCATATCTCTCACTGTTAAGTAGTCTACAGCCTCATTTGAATTGTTGGTGCCACAATTTTGTGACCTTTGGTAAGGTATTAAGCCTCTGTGTGCCTGAGTTTCCCTTTCTGTAAATCTGGCCACCATATTTGTGATACCCAATACATAGGGCTATTGTAAAGATGTAAATTACAAAGAATAAGAATAACTCCTGGATATTAGCAATTTTATACTTACAAAGTCCCACAGTATAGTGATATGGTAAGCAGTGAAAGGCAGTTTATAATATGACATGGACAGAGTCTGATGGACACTGAGAGTCTAATAAGAACAAGTTCCAAGAGAAGAAATATGGAGCACTCAAAGCAAGAGGAAGCCTGGGCATCTTGCAGAAAACTATTGTGTTTGGTTAAAAAAAAAAAAAAAAAAAAGGTATAAAGTCTCCATGTAACATTCTGCTAACTCTAGACGTGTCAAAATATATGGTAGTGATACGCTTTGACTGTGTCTCCACCCAAATCTCATCTTGAATTGTAGCTTCCATGATTCCCATGTCATGAGAGGGACCGGAAGGAGGTAATTGAATCATGGGGGTGGGTCTTTCCCGTGCTGTTCTCATGATAGTGAATAACTCTCATGAGATCTGATGGCTTTTATAAAGGGGCATTCCCCTGCACACACCCTCTCTTGCCTCCTGCCATATAAGATGTGTCTTGCTCCTCCCTGTCTTCCACCATGATTGTGAGTGAGGCCTCCCCAGCCACATGGAACTGTGTCAATTGGACCTCTTTCCTTTGTAAATTGCCCAGTCTTGGGTATGTCTTTATTAGCAGTGTGAGAACAGACTAATACAAGTAGATAGGTATCTTTTAACTTGTTTCCAGTGACTCTTGCTTTACTTTCAGGTGGATGATGACAGAATGGACCCCTTGTTCACGAACTTGTGGAAAAGGAATGCAGAGCAGACAAGTGGCCTGTACCCAACAACTGAGCAATGGAACACTGATTAGAGCCCGAGAGAGGGACTGCATTGGGCCCAAGCCCGCCTCTGCCCAGCGCTGTGAGGGCCAGGACTGCATGACCGTGTGGGAGGCGGGAGTGTGGTCTGAGGTGCATACATGCCCCCTTTCTTTCCCCATTCCTACTCTGACTCCTAGCTTGTACAAGATCAGGTTGGATCATGTTCAGAATCTGCATTGACGTTGATATTTTTCTATACTATTTATTAATTTTGTTGATGATTAAAGGAATACATTCAAATAATTTTGAAATAGAAAAATACAAAGATATTTACTTTCTATTCTATAAATATTGCAACATAATCAAGGGCATATTTTATACACATTTTAAATTCTGCATTTTTACTTATATACTATGACTATACTCTTGAGTTGGCACACATTAAAATACACACTTAACTCACTGCATATCCCTGAACATTTAAAATGGAAAGAAGAAAATTAATGTTTAATTATTATATGTGAACAAGGAATGTGTTTTTACTTAATGTTTAGTATATTGTTTATATTTAATCACCTGTGCAGGAAACTTAAGTTTCATCATTTTATAAGTAAGAGTAATATAGCTCAGAGAAAGTAAATAGTTTATCCTAAGTCCTACCTAAGTGGTAGAGCTGGGATTTGAACCCAAAGTTGTTTAACTCATTGCACCCTCCCAACCCCTACAGGCTTGTAGTGTATAACACACAGTTGTGTTCCATGCCAAACCATAGTGATTTATTTTCTGTTATCATGATGTATATCTTTGCATAATAATAAATGGCACTCATGACTTACACTTAGTGGTTGCTCTGAAGCACTTTAGGTGAGGGTCTGGCTGCATTTACTCATATAAACATACTTATATACTCATATTCGCACATGTACCAACACACCTACACACATAAAAAGGAAAATCATCCATCTATGTAATTTCAAAATATTAGACAGGATGCAAAAATAATTAAAAAATACTGTATTGAAGTAGCTACATTTTTGAAAATGAGGATAACATAGCTTAGATAATACAGTTTCTAAATGTCTGTCAATTAACCCAACCCCCTCCAAAAAGCATATTCACAAAAATCCTGGCTTCCTCTTTTCTTACTATTCTAGGTTATACTGTTTAATGGATTCTTTTTCATTTATAATGTATACTTTTGCAAATGAATGCCATATCATATTTTACATTGAAATGAATCAGTTCAGTCTGGAGAGAAGAATCACATGAGCATCAGAGAAACAAAATACCCCACCGCAACCCAATCAAAACATTTTTGCAAACTCTTCAGGAGAAAATTGGTCAGAAATATTCTACTATACAGATTTTTGGCACCAGCTGAGAGAAATAATATGTCATAATGCAATATGCCAATTGAAAAAACGTCTATTGTTTTACTTTAAGTTAAAACTCAATTTTATGAATCAGGCATAGTTTGACTTGCAAAAAAAAAATATATATATATACAAATACATATATATGTATTAAAGGGCCAAATCACATAGTCCACTTTAAAACTGAACATATTCAAATACAAACTTTAAGTTATGAGACAATTACTTATTTGTGCAAGATTTAGGATACCTATTTAAAATGTCATTAGTTCCATGCTTAAGCTTTCAGGATATCTGGTATGCCCCACACACATATCCAGAACAATTTTGGTCCCAATGTCCAGATAGTCAGTGGTGCTTGCCTTTACACAACCGGAATACTTCATACATATTCCATGATGTGGAGGATAAACGTAAATGAGAGAAGAGATTGCACCTAGAGAAAATTAGTGGAATATACATATGTGCTTTTATATCACTCTCATCCATTATACATCTCCTATTTATTAAACTAAAGAATTTTGAACCAAATTGTATTTTAATTCCAAAAATTATTTAGAATTATAATTTCTAGGAATATATAATTATATAAAGAAATTCTAAATTTTGGCTAGGCCCGGTGGCTCACACCTATAATCCCAACACTTTGGGAGGCCGAGATGGGTGGACCACTTGAGGCCAGGAGTTCGAGACCAGCCCAGCCAACATGGCAAATCCTATCTCTACTGAAAATACAGAAATTAGCTGGGCATGGTGGTATATGCTTATAATCCCAACTACTTGGGCAGCTGAGGTGAGAGGATCACTGGAGCCCAGGAAATGGAGGTTACAGTGAGCCAAGATCACGCTACTGCACTCCAACCGGGGCGACAAAATGAGAATCCATCTCAAAGAAAAAAAAAAATCTGAATTTTATTTTTGCTAAGATTTTCTCTATTTCATCTTTGAAACATGTTTTTTCAGAGGTGACATGCTGGGGAAATTGTTATTTTTCACAAACATGTCTTCCATCTAAATAAAAGAGTACATCTTAGAAAAAGTAAAATGAATTTTTTTACATAATTATATTTAAAATGTGATATCAAATTTTAGTAATTTTAATTTTGATCATAGTGCATTATTTATCTTTCTTAAATAATCCCTGTTATATTATTCTCTGTAATAATGGCTCAGTATTTCTGAAACCACTTATCTCCAGCATTGTGCCTTAAGCTCCTTCTGGCATCAGATACTGGTGCTTAGCCTGTTGTTACCTTTAAACATTATTTATAATTTTATCTGGCTTTTATATGGGTGATGGGCTCATAACAGATTATTGGAAACCAGTACTTAATTGAGCCTATCATCTATATCTCCAATTCACCAACTTTATCTAAAACCTCTGATGTTATCTTCCAGTGTTCAGTCAAGTGTGGCAAAGGCGTACGTCATCGGACCGTTAGATGTACCAACCCAAGAAAGAAGTGTGTCCTCTCTACCAGACCCAGGGAGGCTGAAGACTGTGAGGATTATTCAAAATGCTATGTGTGGCGAATGGGTGACTGGTCTAAGGTGAGAACCATTCTGTATATTCTCAGTAATAGGTTTCAATAATGTCAGCATTGCCCTGGGTACTATAACCACATAGCATGGAGTTTAGGAGGGAAGGAGAGTAGAATTAAACAGCCTGGGATATGGGGCAGATTCTGGCTGGCTGTCCATGATCATGATCTCTATAAAACTGTGTTAAAAATTAAGATAAAATGTACAAAGCACTTAGCACCATACTTGACACAAAGGAAGCTATCAAAAAATAATAGCTGTCATTATTGCTTTTTTGTTAATTATTCATATCGTTCTCAGAATATTGTTGCATAAAACTATCTAAATAAATAGAATACTGTCAGACAAGTCAATTCAAAATATAATTAAGGTAGCAGAAGAACCAAATAAAGGGAACTCAGCTCTTACTAGATAAAAGACAGTCATTTTCCCACCAATTTTGGGAGTTGTGTATGGTGGAAATGGAAAGGAATAAAATGTTGACATCCTTTGGTCAAATCAAGTGAACACAATTTATATGGAAAATGAACAGTAAGTTTAATTCACGATAACAGTAATGTCTATTTAAAGTTTATATGAGTAAAGTAGAGCCTCATATAGGGCTGTAGAAAATGTCTGACCTGTTCATTCTATGAAATACTAATAAAACCCATGTTTTAAGATAAAATTCTGATCATTTTGGGGTGAAAATAGATCTCACATATTATTTTTCAGAAATGTAAATATGAATCAATGATCCCACTTTCAGCTGTGATATTATATACTGACTATCATGAAATCATAAAATTATAGGGCTTAGTTCCATGCTTAGATGGTCATAATGCTTTAGATGAGACATAATAAATCCTCTCTCCTTCCCCTTTTATTGTATAAAAGAGAAAATAAAGTGATGGCTGCTGAGGTATGGAGAGGAGTATAATAGTTTTTCATAAATAACCCTAAAGGGCTTTCTGGGAGAAATATTTTCAATATAGAAAATACTGTGATTATCCCACTTTCACAGTGTTGCCCCAAAGCAATCCATGGCATTTGAAATATAAGCTCTTTTCTCATGATTATGTATGCCTTTTGTCTCTAAGAAAAGTTTGCATATTAATATTGCATCTGAGTTATCAGTAAACTCGACTCTCTTTCTACTACTTACAACATTCAAAATTCACATTTGAACTCTTTAAAGGATGCTTTTGTAAACAACATAAATCGATCCCTAACTACAGCAGTGAGAAATATTCAGCTCAATCCATGGGAATTTTGACTGGTGAATCACATAAGGAAACTTCACACTTCAGAGTAAAAAACTTTGAGGCAGCACAGAATTCTAAATTAACTACAACTAATTTATTTTATGTTCAAGATTTGTTTCCTTAATTCTAAGGGAGACAAATAGAGCAGGATAATAGGGAGAGACAGTGGCTTGGAAGTCAAGAGATACGGAGGACAATTCTCACTCCCTCTTTGCATAGATGGGTAAAGTGGTTAAGCCACTGAATTAATGCCTTTGTGTCTTTGTTTCCATATGAGTCTAATAATGAAAATGGAACAGTGTTTTCAAGCTATATGTATAACAACTTTTCCTTTTTTAATTTTATTTCAATAGTTTGTGGGGAGCAGGTGGTTTTTGGTTACATGGATAAGTTCTTTAGTGTATATGTATAGTAACTTTTCATTCATCATTGAAGATATAGGATAGGATAAGGAAGAAGAAAAAGTACTAGCAGCAAGAGGGCAGGGAAAATCACCTGTTGCTCCCTTTCCATTGTAGGAACTCATTTGTTTATTTTGGCTAGTGAAATTCTAGATATTTTCTTAGAATGAAACAATTCTGCTCTGAAAATATTTACAAACCACCTAAAAAACTGAGCTATATTTTTCCAACTTTGGTGATAAATAGAAAAATTTAAATGTAGGCCAGGTGCAGTGGCTAACGCCTGTAATCCCAGCATTTTGGGAGGCCGAGGCAGGTGGATCACTTGAGGTCAGCAGTTTGAGACCAGCCTGGCCAACATGGAGAAACCCCGTCTCTACTAAAAATACAAAATTAGCTGGGCATGGTAGTGTATGCCTGTAATCCCAGCTACTAGGGAGGCTGAGGCAGGAGAATTGCTTGAACCCGGGAGGCGGAGGTTCCAGTGAGCCAAGATAATGCTATTGCACTCCAGCCTGGGTAACAAGAGTGAAACTCAAAAAAAAAAAAAAAAAAAATGAAAAACTTAAATGTTAGTTGTTGTTAACCTCCAACTAACTATAAAATCCAGAAGATGTAATTGCAAAAAAACCCAAAAGATTCAAGTTTTATTGTAATATGTGACACAGAATTACAAGCTCATACAATGCTGCATGTGGAAATATGGCTAGCAAATCCTATTTGCTTGACAAATACTATTACTTTTGGTTAATGAAACGTGCCTACTGTGTGGCATCTGGTTAAATCTTAGTTAAAACCAAAGTTCACTAGGGAGATCATAGGGAACACTGATTGTGGTTTTTTATGCTAAACTAAAAAAAAAATTTTTCAGTTTTATGAATATATGTATGTAATTCTTAAATATAATTGGATTGAATTACTTTTAATTGGTTTTGTGGTGTTACCGTATGGCTACCCAACTAGAACATAGCCTTTGTGAGTGAGGAAAGAAAAGAATAGCTTCAACAAATACAGTTGACCCTTTAACAAAACAGATTTGAACTACACGGATATACATACATATGAATTTTTTCAACCAAAGGCGGATCAAGAATACAATATTTCCTGGTTTGAGACCCACTTTAAGGAGGGCTGACTTTTTGCATATGTGGGTTCTGCAGGACCCACTCAAGTTTGCGTGGATTTTGATTATACTTGGGCTGTCCTAAAACCAATGCCCTCATATACCCAAGGAAGGTTGTATTCATCTTTATTCCTGGCCTTTTAACCTTTGCTTGTTGGCCTGTTTGTTTCTTTGTTTGGTTACTTAGAAGATCCAGTAAATAGTGCTTTTGTCTACTTTCGGACTTTATATGAATATAAGTGCTTTTTTCCTTAAAGCCATTTTTTTCCTTTTTCATTATAACGATCTCAGCATCACAGACTCAAACAGTGTGCACAAATTAAAACCAGTGGCTCCATGTGAATTTTATTGGTTTCACCCTTCATTTTATACTTCTATGACATTACTTTCATGTTAAAATGAAGACCATCCCAAAATAATTACAGAGAAAAGGAATAATGAATGCCATGATTAAGTTTCAGTGATTAAAGTATTCAGGGACAGAGAAAACACACAAATCTCTTATTCTTATCAGCTGTGTCCTTGAAACAGGAATAGCAACAAGATATGTGTGATTGTAGGTGGATTTCTGTGCTCCTCTGAGGTCAGTTAATCTGTCAGTTTCACGCAAAGTCTGCCCTATTTTTAAACTGTCAATACTAAAGTGGACTTCAGCCTTGGATTTACTTTAATCAGGAATATTAAATGTACAATTTTTTAATAAAGCTAGCACTGAAAACCTGCTCCTCCCTTAATAATATAGATGAGTCCCTGGGACAATCAAAAGAAAATACATCCTCAGATTCTCCCACTGCCTAAGAATCATTGACTGCTATTGGGCAAAGGTAGTATTGACTAAATGGAGGATGACTGAAAAGATGGCTTATGCCTCAAACTATGTTCACTGCATTTGTATCAGCCTACATGATTTATATCATATATATTTTGGGTGGTTTTGTGTAAATAGTGGAAAAATTGCTCTGGGCTTCTGAGGGGGAAAATAGATTAAGGTATATGCAAAGAGTGAAACTTACGTCATAAAATTGTTGCCTTTGATTTCTAAGAAAAAGTAATGCAGCCTTTGTTGAACAATGTTCATGTTTATTTCATCAGGATTACAATGATGGCAAAAATAGGACACATACAATGTGGCTGCTTTGCCCTGGCTTGCATTAACTTACACAATTATATGCCACGTTCTGACTATATCTCTCTCTGCTATAGACATGTTCTTCGGATCTTTCTTGGGAGAAAAGAACATTACACACATTTCCTGCCAACTTAAATCTTCATTCACTCATTTAAGCTCTTCTTAGTATGGAACACTGACTTGAAAAATAACATTGTCTCTAATGTTTAATGAAATGACATTTTTTTTTTGGGTCTGAATTTGACCTTCCTTCCTTTATTTAAACTTCTGCAACTCCTGATTTTCATTACTGGAGACCAGCAGAGAAGCAAAAAAAAAAAAAAAAGAGTACTATTTTATCTACCTGTTTTACAGGATCTGATTATTTATGAAGTTTTATAGAGTTAACCCTTTCATGCAGTGTTAACAAGTGATTTAAACTTATTCAACAGAATTCTGTTGAGAAAGAAGGCACCTTAAAATTGCACATAATTGTTCCTGGTTTATTCTTATATTTATATTCTACAATTCAAACTTACTCCTTTAAAATTCTAGGAAATGATTAGTTTTGGACACATATAAAGTTATGACATATTAACAGATATTTGGACAGGGGATTTATGAGCCTTTTTGAAATGACATAATCTAAAATAATGCTGGAAGCACAGTAAATCATTTTGGATGATTTAGTTATACAGCCCAGCCAGTTGGGTATATATTTGTTTAGAAGCGATAGATACAAAGCCTGCAGTATAATGAGTAATTTTTAACTTATCCTCCAAAAGGAAATCACAATTATATTCAGCATGTTGTATTGAATAGGAGAGGAATTAGACAAATGAAGAATCTAAAAACTAAAGTGATTTTTTCCTAATGAATAAGCAAAATATACTTATCTAAATACCTGCTTTCTAGCAATAAAAATTAGATTTATGTTAATGGGAATTCTACGTATTCTGAGCTCATGCTCATAGTGAAGATTTTCTAGTTTCCTTAGTTACAAATCTCAAAATGGTGTTCTACAATAAATTGTTTTCTCATTTTCTATGGGAACAATGCTTTGGCTGAAAAAAAATATATTGACTACTTAGTAATTTATTTTTATAATTAAAGACCTGTATATATCTGGATTATTTCTAGTAAAAATAATTTCTTACCATACATATTACTGATGTTACTGAAATCCACTTCATATATTATATTGTCATAGGATCTGTAATAACTATAAGCAAATAAGTATTCCTAAGTTGTTAGCACTCTAATTGTTTAAAAAAGTTCAAAAAAAGTACAAATTAATTAGTTATGCCAGCTCTTTAAGTGTGCTTTGCATAATCAAGCATTATAACCTTAAAGTGTTCTCCTGTTGCATAATTATTAAATTAGAACAACTCATAACAAACAAGTGCAAGATCAAAGAAACAACAATTTAACAAAAACATTCCTTATGTACATACTTAAAACAAGTCTAGAAAGACAATACAAGATTTATTACCTTGTCATTTTGAGCCTTACCTATATTCAGATTGGCCAGCAGTCAATACAAGTGACTTGATTTGCGCCATTTCACATATCCCTAAAGATAACATTTTCTCTTACTTTTTGTTATATTGGATTCTTAAGGTGTGTAAATTTGAAGCTCTCAGTAAATTAATAGGCTGTAGGCTCATAGGATCTTTGGCCTGACCATCTGTCGTCTATTTTTTTTTTTTTTTAATTTAATTTTAAGTTCCGGGATACATGTGCAGGACCTGCAGGTTTGTTACATAGATAAACGTGTGCCATGCTGGTTTGCCGCACTATCAACCCATCACCTAGGTATTAAGCCCTGCATGTATTAGCTATTTATCCTGATGCTCTTCCTCCCCCTGCCTCACCAACAAGCCCTAGTGTGTGTTGTTCCTCTCCCTGGTCCATGTGTTCTCATTGTTCATCTCCTGCTTATAAGTGAGAACATGTAGTGTTTGCTTTTCTGTTCCTGTGTCAGTTTGCTGAGGATGATGGCTTCCAGGTCCATCCATGTCCCTGCAAAAGACATGATCTCATTCCTTTTTATGGCTGCATAGTATTCCATGGTGTATATGTACCACATTTTCTTGATCCAGTCTATCATTGACGGACATTTGGGTTGATTCCATGTCTTTGCTATTGTGAATAGTGCTGAAATGAGCATATGAGTGCATGTATCTTTCACAAAAGAAGACATTTATGCAGGCCAGCAAACATGAAAAAAAGCTTAACATCACTGATCATTAGAGAAATGCAAATCAAAACCCCAGTGTGATACCATCTCACACCAGACAGGATGGTGATATTAAAACGTTCAAGAAAACAACAGATGCTGGCAAGGCTGTGGAGAAATAGGAACACCTTTACACTGCCTTCTATTTTTCTATACAGAAGCTTGTCACTTCTTAAAACTAACATTGACAGTAGTATGTCAGACTTATCACAGTTGGTAGCATTTTTTTAATAATCATAGAGGACATTTCTTTCCACTGAAGGAAAACTCAGTGAGTCTTTGAAAGAAATTTGAAACCTTGATACAATCAAGAATATACTGAAGTAACTGACTAGATAACACTGTTTTGATCATGCACCCCTGATGTCTAATGTTTTTTGCTTTTGTTGTTTTTTTCTTTACGTTGACAAAAGGTACAAAAATTACAAGAACCAAAAATTTTAAAGGGGGATTTCTTGCTGCCCCAGGGCTAGGCTAGACCTTAGGACTATGGATTCCAACATGCCTATACTGACCAATGATGGCAAATACACTACCCCAATTAAAATCAACTTGCAGGGAGTCCAGAGTCCTAGTGAGAATTTGTATAGCTTCCTAGTTTTAACATAACTAAATGAAGCAGGCTATTAGAGGGAAACTCAATCCCTTGTTGAAAGGATACTTATTTAAATTTAAGGGAATAATTAGCAGCAAAAGCAAATAACCTAATTAAATACTCTAGTAGAATGTAAAAATAGAAAATGTTAAGTATCCACTGAAACTAGAGAATAAAATAAACACAATTAGGAAAATAATATCTTGTCAAGTAGACACATTAGTAAAATTGGTATATACCAGAGGCCTGAATGTCATTATTTTTATAAGATCAAATACATATTAATCTGAGAATTCTTGACTGGGCACGGTGGCTCACGCCTGTAATCCCAGCACTTTGGGAGGCTGAGGTGGGTGGATCACAAGGTCAGGAGTTCAAGACCAGCCTAGCCAACTTGATGAAACTCCATCTCTACCAAAAATACAAAAAAAATTAGCCGGGCGTGGCAGCGGGTGCCTGTAATCCCAGCTCCTGGGTAGGCTGAGGCAGAAAATTGCTTGAACCCAGGAGGCAGAGGTTGCAGTGAGTGGAGATCACACCACTGCACTCCAGCCTGGGTGACAGAGTGAGACTCTGTCTCAAAAAAAAAAAAAAAAATTCTTTAGGCTAGCATTTCCAAAATTTTGTTCCATGGAGAGCTCATTCCTTGGGGATGTGGTCTCCATGTATGAAAAATGCTGGTGTTAAATAAAGAAAATCAAATATCTTTGCTGTAGGACTTTTCAGGTCTTTTAATATTCTACTGTATTTGGTAAATCGCGAAGAGGAAACTAAAGTATTTCTCCTTTCTTTTTGCTTTATACCAAAGATTGCTTTTGCAGAGGACATAGCTAGTTTGTTATTTAACATAATACACTTTGGGTGACTTCACATTATTCAACTTTCAAAGAATAGTTATGTAAATTTTTTTTCTAGCTAGAGAAAATGTGTAGATTGAAACTAAACTGAAATTATCTATAACATAGGGAATTATTCCTGAAATAGGTTAGCATTTTATTCAAAATTGGTTTCTAATTATGTCTGCAAATATACTGATGTTTGGAGAAGGTAATTGCTTATAATTTTTGTAATTACAAATAATCATATAAGACAGGAAAATGTGAACAGCTATCCCCTAAAATAGAAAACTATCACACCGAAAGCTCTCATTGTCAGATCAGTCCATCATCTAAAGAAATCAAAGATTGTGGGCTTAATTTTAAAGCATTTGGACATTGAAAAAAACCTATCCCAAGATATCCTAAAAAAGAAATATTTTACATTTTATTTTCTTTGAAAACTGTTCACAACAAATAGATTAGTCAGTAATAAGTAGGATCCCTTTCCTCAAGAAAGACTTTCCATTTTGTTGTTTAGATATATCCACTGAGTACTTACAAAACTTGCTACTCACCATTATATCTGGAGAAACCATGCAAAATTTCCTAAACAATGACTATCAAATTGTTTTGTCTCTGTCTCTTTGCACTAACAGAGAATGGAATTTTTTTTTTGCATTGCTGTTATTTTTATTTTGAAAATCTCCTGAGAGTCTTATTTATTGCCACTAGATATACAAAATTTAAAAATGAATTTCTATAAAATGTTTGGATTGCTGAAAACAGTCAAGTACATTGGCTGATATGATCGATCAGAGCAGAAATACATTAACTTAAGAACAATGAGGCACATATGCTGTTATATATTCTACCCTAAGAAAATGTATACTTCAGAGAGACTGAGATAGTATCTCTCTTTCTCTCTCCCCTACGTGTGTGTATGTGCAACACATACATAAGTATAAATGCAAATATAACATGTGTTTAATGCCATTTATTTTGGAAAATGCAAGAGAAATATTATAAAAATAAAATCCAGAGGGTTTAATAATATTTCCTTCTTCATAGCTTCTAGCACGATTACTAGACTATTAAAATAATACTTTCGATCACTATTCTTATGCAGCGTAATAGGGAATCTATAATTTCATCTCCTAAACCATATCTCAGATTAATTCAGAAAGTAAATGTGATGGAGTTACTTTTGACATTCCTTATAGAAGGATGGAGCATACATGCAAAATCTCATTTTTGTGATGTTGAACCTCAAAAGGATTATACGTTGCCGGGGGTGAGCAGGTATGTTCACATGAAAAAATATGAGAATTTGATATGAATTTTATAAAATTATAAGCAGTAGTCTTAACATTGAGTGTATTTTACTTAGATATGGTGAAATACGTGTTCATCAACTACTGGAGACTATCCAGAGATAGACATAACCAGATAACCAGGATAACTAGAGAAATACAAGTTTAAGACGCAAGAAAAATATACAAATGATCAGCCAATTAGAAAGATATCACATGAGGTCTTTGGATTTAAAATGTAACAAACAGGCTGGGCACAGTGGTTCACACCTGTAATCACAACACTTTGGGTGGCCAAGACAGGAAGATCAATTGAGGCCAGGAGTTCAAGACCAGCCTGGCCAACATGGCAAAACACTGACTCTCCTAAAAATACAAAAATTAGCCAGTGATGGTGGTACATACGTGTAATCCCACCTACTTGGGTGGCTGAGGCATGATAATTGCTTGAACCCAGGAGGTGGAAGCTGCATTGAGCCGAGAGCGTGCCACTGCACTCTAGCCTGGGAATAGAGCAAGACTCTATCTAAAAAAAAAAAAAAAAAAAAAAAAAAATTAACAAAATGTTTTTAACAAACAGAGCCATGGGCCCTGAGCTGGGGGTTCTGGCCTCGAGATTTTGCTTCAGGATGACTGGATGGCACTCCAGCATCTACACAACCAGGGTTTCAGATTGGTGTTGATCTTGTTTGCAGAGGAACAGTTCCTTAGTCCCCCTAGCCTCAAACTCCACATTTGTAAAATGTACCAAAGTAACAACACGTTTCTTGGAATATCAAAATGCTCTCACCATGCAAGTAAAAGTAATAATCCAGTGTCAATGATGTGCGTAGTCCAAGGAAATGTATTTTGAAGTCCTTAAAATGAAGAGTCAATGAAACACAAATAGCAGAATGGATTAGAAAAATACGTATCTATAGGTCTGTGCTATAGGACAAAATATGCATAAGTATATACAGCATAATAAATAAATCTAACAAATATGTTTACAAGTAAACATGCACACACAGAAGTAATATGGGAGAAGTGGAGTGAGGGATATCAGGGGGCAACCAGAAAACTCCATTTAAAGGGTGCAGACGCTACGTAACTGAGTCCAATTGCGTTCACATATCTCTTTCTGCACAGCACTTCTAATATTGGATGTTATCACTTTTTACACCAACTTGATAAGTGGAAAAAAATTACAACTCATTTTGAAATGCATACATTCTTTGACTCAGCAAAAATTTTCCTTATGAACATTTAAAAAAATATTTAACAAAAGATTTTCCTTATGAACACTTTTGCATAATTTGCTAACCATATTTATGAAGTTGCTCATTGCTGTAGCTTTAAGTCAACAAAAATTTGCAAACAATCTGTGTGTCCACTAACTAGTTATAGAACTCATGATGCTATTTTAAACAGTGGAATATTGTAGCTTTTAAAAAAATTTATAGATAAATACATGCTGATAAGAAAATTTCTCCAAGACCTACTATTAAGTAAGTAAATGTCATGCAGGAGAGTTATGTAGTGTCAACAAAGGTTATTGTAGGTTTGTTAATCATATACATATTAAAATGTTTCTACACAGATGTACAAAGAACATTTTATTTGAATTACATTGAGGAAAATGAATTTTTTTACTTATAATTTTAGCATATCTATAGAATTACTTTTAATTTTATAAAACTTGTTAACAGTTTCTATCTGGAATTTTTAAAAAATTCTTACTTTTTTAATCCTTACATTTTTTCAGGCTATACTATTGAGAATGATTGATATTATGGATACAGGGAGATTTGAAAATACTATAGAGTTTTAGGAGAGAATTGAGGACTTGGGACTAGAAGAGGTAAGATAGCTCAGTATATCTGGTTTGAATTCTGTATCTTCTAAGTTAATGAGTCCAAATGAAATAATTCATGGAAAATTCTGAGAATAGTGTCACATACACAGTAACTACGTAAGTGCTGGCTATATTCGAATTGTAGTATCAGTGGGGCTAGGGAGAAATGGTTGAGTTTGAGAATTTTTTATGAGATTAAAATGAAAAGAACTTGGGTTGATTATCTGTAGTGGGAGGTAAGAAAGCAGGAGGTGTTAAGGAGAACTCCCAGGTTAGTTTTCTGGCCTGAGCAACTTGTATGTCTGGTGGTTTGTGATATGAGACAGAAGCCCCTGGAGAAAGATTAAATTTGAAAGGGAAGATTGCGAATTCTATTTTGGACTATGTTTCAATGTGCTCATCAGATGGTTAAATACTGGTGAGTAGTAGGCAGACTAGGGGAGAGGTATGGGATGGAAATAGAAATTTCTGAGTTATCAGCACCTAAACGGTGTTTAAAATTTTGAAGTATATGTGTACCTGGGGAGAGAGTGTAGCATGAGAAGAAAAAAATGCAATTCTGAGAAACTCCCTCTGTAAAGGTGTGTGAGAGAAGCAGCAGCTGCGGCAGATGGAACTGAGAAAGGGTTATTCAGAGGAGCAAGAGAGAAATCATGAGAAACAGAAAAAAAAAGTATTTTAAAAAATATTCCATGTGATGGGGACTGAATCAGAGGGAGTTGAGAGTACCCTATCTTTAGTCTCAACTCAAACTTCAGCTGCCCTAGGAAAGTGCCTTTGACATTCCAATAACTCCTCATTTTTTTTTATTTTTATTTGTATTTGTACTTATTTTTTTGATACAGGGTCTCGCTCTGTTGCCCAGGCTGGAGTGCAGTGGTGGAATCTCAGCTCACTGCATGCCTCTGCCTCCTGGGCTCAAACAATCCTTCCTTCTCAGCCTCCTGTGTAGCTGGGACTACAGGCATGCACCACCACACCCAGCTGATTTTTGTATTTTTAGTAGAGATGGGGTTTTGCCATGTTTCTCAGTCTGGTCTCAAACTCCTGGGCTCAGGCCATCTGGCTGCCTTGGCTTCCCAAAGTGCTGAGATGAGTCATTAGCCACCAAGCCCGGTCCTCATCTTTAAAATATACATATTTAACCCAAAATTACTGATCTTATTTTCTCAAGACTACAGCCCACTTTCAGTTTCTTTTTTTTTTTTTTCCAAAACATTTCAAAATCATCTCGCTACCTACCCAGGCTAGAAGCTATCCTTGGCATATCTTCCTCTATACACAAGTAGGGTTTTGCCTCAGTTGCTCTTAATTCCCAATATAATACCACAATCCCTTCCTATATTTCACCAGAATTAGAGTAACAGTTTCCTTACCTGCATACTCCTCCTCCCACAGCTCCGTCTATTCACGAGATGGTTGCATCATTCTTTCCTATACTCTTAAGTACTTCCAGAGATCCACCATTGATTGCGTCAACTACCAGATACTGTGGCTCAAAGCTTTCTGTATTGTAACCTAACCTGCCTCTCCAGAATTTTCTCATCATTTTCATTAACTCAGGTGTTTCCACTAAGCTCACACCTGAGCAGTTTTTACTTCTACAGTCTCTATGTCTTTGTTTATACAGTTCCCTTTGCCTACAATTTGTTTCTTCCAACAATCCAAGTCCTCAAAGACCAGCTGGAGTACCTAGTTTCTCAAAGGGCTTCATCAATAAATGACAGCCTCAGAACTCCTTGGTACTTATTGATTACATTAGTTTTTCACAATTATTGTCTTACATTATTGCCATTTCAGTAAGAAAATCTTAACTCCTTTACCCTTCTCAAAAATATCTCAGCAACCAGAACATTGTACTATATGTGTAAGCAAAAAAAAATTTAAAAAGTATTATATATTTAAGCATTGTATTTTTTAAAATTTTAAATTATTTTAAAATTTTTGGGGGGTACACAGTAAGTGTATATATTTATGGGTTGATTTTTCTGACTCTAATTTGATAACAACTAAGATTTCATATATTTTACAACAAAAGATTTATTCACTGATATTTTCCATGAAAGTTAAACTAATCAACATAATTTTCGTAGTCATACAACTCTCTTCACCTTTTCCTATATCGTAACTCGAACTATTTGAAAATATGTTTTTAAGTAAATTCACCCTTACTTTAATATCAGAATACTTGAGACCAAAAACAGTTTTTAAAGTTGAGTTTCAAGGAAACAGGCAGACTTCTTTTGTGTCGTCTTGAATCCATTTGGCTGGAATACCCACCATCAGGTTAGATAGCCATTATCTACCTTGGAAAAGAAGTGGTGGATAGAAGCAAAGCTCATTTAAGAATTTTCTCCTGAATTGGCAAATACGTGTTTATTCTAAGTTGGAATAAGTTAAATATAGCTATAAAATGCTATCTGTGCTATTTTAAATCAAGACTTTAATTATTTAAACAAAACAGAACAAAAAACACACAGTTCTCTCTCACATGGCCACAGAGGGATCTGATCCACTTTTGACATACAATTGTTGGACTAGACATGGAAAGTATTTTATTTGAAAAGGAAATTTAATGATTGTCATTCCAAAAAGTTCTCTCTGGTGGGAAGATGTTTCACTGGAATGACAGTAATAAAATAGAAATGTCTTGATATACTTTTTTCACTTTAGCAAACTGATTTCTGATCTGAGTTCTCACAGAATTGCAAGTGTGCCCAAGACTTTGTGTCTATTAATTACTTCTTAATGCAAACATCATTTTTTTCTTCCATTGTTGTGGTGATCAGTGTACACTTTGATTTAAAACACATTTTGATTATTTTGACAGTCCTTTCACAACATATTCAGTTCTTTCTAAATCATTCATAAGCAATCTGTTTGATTTTGTCACACACATTTCCTTGATTTGCTATAAATATATGTAAACATTTTCATTAAAGAGGCAAGAAGAGTTTGAATGTTAGATCCAAAAAAAAAATGAATTAATTAAACACATACACACACATACACAAAAAAACACCCTCAAATGCCTGACCTCTAGGAATGGATTCAATTCCAAATATCCATGTGTTAAATAAGGCAGACAAATTGCTTTAAAAAGACACTGAAACACAGACCAAAATGAATAGCAAATCTTTAAAAACAAACCTAACTTTTGTTCTTTAGTATGCTTGTTTCACACTCACTTTATTAAAAAGTTGAAAGATAGAACTGCCAAACATATACATAAATGAATAGGAATGCAGCGCTAATAATTTCCAGTAGAAGTCATCATTTGGTTTCCTTATGAGGTCCTCTCTCCACTGTGAATGCTACTTCTTGTTAAACCACTTTGGAATAATCCATTATTCCCAAAGACAAATTACCCAAGTCTATGCTGTTAACCTTGTTACAGATTGGCACTTATCATTACAGATTATATCAGGTTCTATAAGATTGTCTATTATATTGGTTGAGGAAAAAACATTTGTGCTCTGCCAGTGACAATTTTCCCTTAATTTAGGAATTCCTATTTCTTACAGAGGCCAGCTGGAAATGAGTAAAGCATTACAGAGCCTTCCTTAGCTGTTGGCCTGGAGAATACACATTCTCTCCAAAATATATATCTTTGGCATAGTCTAGAAGTAAGGAATCTTGGGTAATCTCTGTGCTGGCCAAGTGTGAGAATTATGATTTTTAACCCCTAAATGCACTGAAGTGGTTTTTTTTCCTTTAAGAATTAAAAAACAGACTGCTGTTGAGTTTTTTAATCTAACAAAAATTTAAATAAACACCTTAGAGTGATATTTTTACTGTTGTGTTTTCTGCCTCCTCTTTGGTAAAGTATTTAACATGACATTTATAGGATTTACAGCTTGAAGAGTTTTACAGTTTCTTTAGGATGTGTTTAACATGCACAGATTAATAGTTCCATGAACTCACTGACAAACTAGTAGATTATATAACCTAAATCTACGCAGTTATTTATACCGTAATCTCCCATATGGTCCCCAAATCTAAGCAATCTAAATATTCAGAGTGACAAAATGACTAGCTAGTACTGAAACAGTACTTATATGACTTTTCTGAAGTCCTGACACGAAAGGTAGAAACTAACATTTAGTTAATAATTTTAAACTTTGGCGTTTTACCATGGATTCTCCATGTATAAGACTAGATGTGGAAGTCTTTTCTTTAGCCCCATGTTCAAAATCACGTATTACTTCAAATTATAACTTAATGGACAAATATGGAACATTTTCTCCAACAGCAGTTGTTAGTCAAATAAGTAGAGTTAGTAATTATCTCATCTCAATGCATATTTTCAAAATGATATGATTAAAGTAAAATATCAAACTGCCAGTTGAAGAAATATTTCATTCTAACACTAAAACATTTATCGGCTGGGCGCAGTGGCCCACATCTGTAATCCCAGGACTTTGGGAGGCCGAGGTGGGCAGATCACTTGAGGTCAGGAGTTCAAGACCAGCCTGGCAAATATGGTAAAACCCCATCTCTACTAAAAATACAAAAATTAGCTGGGCATGGTGGCAGCACCTGAAATCCCAGCTACTTGGAAGGCTGAAGCGGGAGAATCACTTGAACCTGGGAGGCAGAGATTGCAGTGAGCCCAGATTGCGCCACTACTCCAGCCTGGGCAACAGACGGAGACTTCATCTTAGAAATAAATAAATAAAATTAAATATTTATCTTTTTTTCTTTTGAGCTTTTTATGCCAATCAGTAAGAGCTTCTAACATATACTTTAATTTTAGGACAGTATGTATATATATATATATATATATATATATATATATATATTTTTTTTTTTTGGAGACAAAGTCTCGCTCTGTCACCCAGGCTGGAGTGCAGTGGTGTGATCTTGGCTCACTGCAACCTCCGCCTCCAGGGTTCAAGCGATTCTTGTTCCTCAGCCTCCCGAGTAGCTAGGATTAAAGGTGTCTGCCACCACGCCCGGCTGATTTTTCTACTTTAGTAGAAACGGGGTTTCACCACGTTGGCCAGTCTGGTCTCAAACTCTTGACCTCACCCACCTTGGCCTCCCAAAATGCTGGGATTACAGTTATGAGCCACCATGCCCAGCCTAGGACACTATATTTTTATACTTCTTCATTCACTTTGAGAAGTATTAATAAATCCTTATTTTTACAAAGAAAGAATTACAAGACTCAGTGTCACAATTCTAGTATAGTTGTTTATGCAAGTTAAATACAGAAAAATAGCATAATTGTTGGCTGCTTGCTGGATAGCAACAGTGTAAGACTTCAAAAATTAGCATGCGGGACAGTCCAGTGGATGCCAGAGCCCATGGAGTGCAGAAGCCATACAAGAGTCAGAGATCAATGGAAAGAATGAGTGTCTGCTCTCTAAACAGGAGAGTAGTTAAGAGGTTTTTAGGAATAGCCCATTTATAAAGTGTTTAGTGAAATGAAGTTGTTCAGAAGTGCCTGCGTTGCTTCTTGGACTAGCAGACAACAATAGTCTTTGGTGAATTTGGCAGAGACATGATAATGGCTAGCTTATACCATGAGCCATCACATAAATTTCTACATATGATTCATGAATTTTCAGTGACAGAAAGATAATTTTATACTTTACAAAAGTAGATTCAAGTTGTACTATGAATAAGCCTTGAAGAACCCATTGACATCATGGTTGACTATTCTCTTGTCTCATTTGGGCACTTTATAAATTTGTGGATGGCTATTTATTGGAGCTTGTGTAGCCCCTTTGAATTAAACACGTTTTACTTATTTCAGTATATTTCAGAGCATGTTTGCTATGATTCACCGGAATTGAGTGGATACCTACTAAGCATAGTGGTGTTCATATAAACTATGGGAAAGAATACATGAAGATGATCTTGATAAAAATATTCAACTATATCATAAAAGGAACATTTCTATATAAAATAATGAAAATTTAGCAACAGAGTACTTTCATGTCTTCTGTGTAGCATTTGACCCATCAAAAATTTCTTTATAACATTGTGCTATTTTAGACCTAATTAACCTCAGTTCCTAAAATGTATCAGATTACACTTGAAAAACTTTAATTTCATCAGGCCACAGATTTTCAACAGTACACACTCACTGATCTTGAACATACTGGAGCTATGACATCTGTAAATGTCTCAAGGTAAATGGACATTTCTTTGAGCATCTTCTATAAGGTTGAAGTTCACCTATTTTTCAGTGGTAAACCAAGGTCTTTTTTTTTTTTATTTATTTTACTTTAAGTTCCAGGATACGTGTGCAGAACATGCAGGTTTGTTACGTAGGTAAACATGTGCCATGGTGGTTTGCTGTACCTTTCAACCTGTCACCTAGACATTAAGCCCTGCACGCATTAGCTATTTGTCCTGATGCTCTCCCTCCCCTTCTCCACCCCCCAACAGGCCCCAGTCTGTGTTGTTGCCCTCCCTGTGTCCATGTATTCTCATTGTTCAGCTCCCACTTATGAGTCAGAACATGCAGTGTTTGGTTTTCTTTCCCTGCGTTAGTTTGCTGAGGATGATGTCTTCCAGCTGTATCCATGTCCCTGCAAATGACATGACCTCATCCCTTTTATGGCTGCATAGTATTCCATGTTGTATATGTACAATATTCTCTTTATCCAATCTATCACTGATACACATTTGGGTTGGGTCCATGTCTTTGCTATTGCGAATAGTGCTGCAATAAACATATGTGTGTGTGTATCTTTATAATAGAATGATATATATTCCTTTGAGTATATACCCAGTAATGGGATTGCTGGATCAAATGGTATTTCTGGTTCTAGATCCTTGAGGAATCACCACACTCTCTTCCACAATTGTTAAACTAATTTACATTCCCACCAGCAGTGTAAAAGTGTCATATTTCTCCACAGCCTCACCAGTATCTGTTGTTTCTTGACTTTTTAATAATCACCATTCTGACTGGTGTGAGATGGTATCTCACTGTGGTTTTGATTTGCATTTCTCTAATGATCAGTGATGTTGAGCTTTTTTTCATGTTTGTTGGCTGCATAAATGTCTTCTTTTGAGAAGTGTCTGTTCATGCCCTTTGCCCACTTTTTCATGGGGTTGTTTTTGTCTTATAAATTTGTTTAAATTCCTTGTAAATTCTGGATATTAGACCTTTGTTAGATAGGTAGATTGCAAAAATTTTCTCCCATTCTATAGGTGGCCTTTTCATTCTGATGATAGTTTCTTTTGCTGTGCAGAAGTTCTTTAGTTTAATTAGATCCCATTTGTCAATTTTAGCTTTTGTTGCAATTGCTTTTGGTGATTTCATCATAAAATCTTTGCCCATGCCTATGTCCTGAATGATATTGCCTAGATTTTCTTCTAATGATTAAACTAAGATCTCAGCAACACTTTCCATTAATGCCATAAGTAATACAATTTCAGGAGTGAAATTTCCATGTTCACTTTTCTCGTGTTATTTAACTTGTCAGCAGTGTCTCCTGTCTCATTCATCTTTTGTGATAGAAGAAAGGATTTCACACCTTGTTTTGTCCAGGAAATGGACTTCACAACTATTCATAGTTCATTTCATCCCTTTGTTTCTACAATAATGTCAGAGTTAAGAATTTGTTAAGATTTTTTGCGTGTGTTTTTATTTCCTACACATTTTCATTTTCTCTCATTTGTCTGTGTTTAGGCCAATCCATAAATTTGTCAAATCATTTTGTCATCTGAGCCTATGTTTATCAGTAATGCCAAACCCTGTCTGCTCAGTGCTATCATCTGTCTTAGTAGATATAATTTTATAAGAGATCATGTCTGTATCTGTTACTACATCATCCATGGTCATTTGTAGAAAAAATATAAACATCTGAGTTAAGTAAACTTCGACTCGACACTTCTGTAAACTTGAACATTGCTTATACTTCCCCCAGGTATTTCCCTTTCAGCTAGTTTATTTAGATTAAATTATTTTCAGGTAAAATAAAGTCACTCGGCTCTTATTACCTGGCATAAGAATGGCAGGTAATAAAGTAGGAAATGGCAGGAAATTAAGCTTTAGAGACTGAAAACAAGTATAGGGTTTAAGAAGGTATATTTCATTTGTAAAGAAGATTAAGCCTTTTTCTTGTTACCAAGTTGATTTGCTAACATTTCTATTTGAGCTTCTCATTTACTAAACTATTTCTCTAATCATTTCGAGAGTCCAAAGTGTTTAAATTATTGAGAATTATTCTATCATGTTTAGTGTTTGACATGTGAGCCACAGCATAGACATAATTTAATATAATCTTAGACATTGTCACTAATGTCCAGGGCAATAAAAGATTTATTTCATTATAAAAGAAATATAAGGTTGTCAATGAAAAGAGTCAAACTGTGTAAAATATTTAAAGAGATTTATTCTGAGCCAAATATGTGTGACCACAGCCCATGACACAGCCCTGGGAAATTCTGAGAACATGTACCCATGGTAGTCAGGCTACAGCTTAGTTTTATACATTTTTGGGAAACGTAAGACACCAATCAATACATGTAAGATGTGCATTGGTTTGATACAGAAACAACTTGAAGAGGGGGCTACCAGATCATAGGTGGATTCAAAGATGTTCTGATTGGCAATTGATTGAAAGAATTTATTTAAAGACCTGGAATCAATAGAAGGGAGTGTGTCTGGGTTAAGATAAGGGGTTGCAGAGACCACTGTTCTTATGCAAGTGCAGCCTCTACTTAGCAGGCTTCAGAGAGAATAGATTGTAAATGTTTCTTATCAGACTCAAAAAGGTGCCAGATTCTTAGTTAATTCTCTTCTGGATCAAGAAAAAGACCTGGAAAGAGAAGGAGATTCTTTACAGAATGTAGATTTTTCCCACAAGAGAAGCTTTGCATGGCCATTTCAAAATATGTCAAGAAAATAAGTTTTGGAGTAAATTACTTTGATTTCTTTCAGGGCCTGCTATCTGTCATATTCTTATTGCTATGAAGAGTCTGCTTTGTCAATCTTAAGGTCTCTTTTTTAACGTTAATGCTGGTCAGCTATGCCTGAATTCCAAAGGGAGGAGGGTATAATCAGGTGTGTTCTATTGTTACCAGCAGCAAATCCATTGAGTCTACAGCAACCTCAGTTCTTGTCTCCTCAGAAGAAAGAATTTGACTGAGAAGCATAAGGCAGAAGGAGAGACCAAGGCAAGTTTTATAGCAGGAGTGAAAGTGAAGCAGCATCATTATCTGGGGTAAATACCCGAGGTTTGTTGTCTCATGCCAGGGGCAGACACACAATAAGTGAGCTTAAGAGCAGAGGTTTAATAGGCAAAAGAAAGAGAAAAGAGAATAACTCTCTTTCGTAGAGAGAGAGGGACTCCTGAGTGTGTCTTCTGATTTTGTGGTGAAATGCAGGAGGTTTTATAGATGAGGTTGAGGAGACAGTGTCTAATTTACACAGGGCATGAGAGATTGGTTGGACCAAGTGTGCCGTTTGTTTGCATAGCACAGGAAGAAGCTGGCCACCCCACCCTAATCTTCTATTATGCAGATGGGTTCTCCACTTGGCTGGCATCATGCTGACTGTTCCATTATTCTACACCTGGATGACAAAGAAAAAGGGAGAAGGACCCTCCGTGTTGAACATATCTGGGCCCCAGGTAGCCTTTTCCTATTGGCACAGTTGCCAGCATTCACCCATGCAAGCTTCTAGTTTCTATGTCTGCAGTTCAATTTTACAGGCTGCTCTTTGTTAGAAAAGAAATGATTTGGGGGCTGCTTTTCATTAAAAGAAAAACATTACTAAGGACTCTCTGACTCTCACAAACTGCCTAAATAATTTCTTTCTAGCTAGCGTATGAAAAATGTATTAAAAAACTTTAGAGGAGGAAAGAAAGGACGGAAAGTAAACTTGGAAGAGGACCAAGCAAGTAACTTGAAGGACAAGTGTGCGGTTTGACCTTTTGACTGGGGGTGTTATATGTTGGCATGCTTCTGGGGTCTTCCATTCCTTCTCCCCAGTTCTTCTTTTGGGGTGAGCTGTCCACATGCACAACGGCCGGCTCACACTTGGGAGGGGAGCATGTGCAGTGTGTTTACTGGAGTTGCATGCATGCTCACTTTAAGGTGTTCTTCTCTTACTAGTCTAATATTCCTAGGAGGTCATATACCAGTTAAACTCCACCATTTTTCCTCTTAATGCTCATGCTTGAGCCCACTTGCCCAGTTCCTGAGATCTTATTGGAAAGTTGCTGATCACCAGTTTCAGGTTTTGTCTATCTATAGGGAAACTGCCTTTGCCAGGCGCTGGTTGCAACTAATTATTATTTTAGAGAGACAGTTAACAACCTCCTGACCATCATGTGATGGTTGCCTGACATTCCTGGTTGCGGGGGAGGGAGAGTCCCACTTCTGCCCTGGTCATGTCTGCTTGACTATCTAGCATAACACTACCACCCATTCATGGCCTAAATTTGTGTTTCAGGTTTACTTCTAGAATGCTCTTGGCTGAGGGGAGGGGTCCATTCAATTAGTTGGGGGACTTAGAATTTTATTGTTGGTTTACATGGTGAAATTATCTCATGTGTACCCAAGTACAGAGAAGATTGTACTTTCCTTAGGTAGATTTAATTGATGAATATCACTACGGCAATGGAACAAATTTTGCTTTCAGAGACTTTGGGGCTTATTTTTTGGTGGGGAAAAGGGATTATCAACATCAACTTTCCTTGTGTCTTGTTGTTTGTCTACGTCAAAAACTTGCTTAAGTCCTAAATCCTTGTAAGCAATTTTCTAAGCTGTTTAAGTTTGCTCTAAAGATGATTGCTTTCGTTTTACTCTAGTAAACCTGGGACATCATGATTGTGTTTCCTATTCAGAATTAAATCTTGTACATGGAGTTGATTCATGAGGTGCTTTGTTTCAAAGGTCTTTTGGAGCAATATTAAACTGTTTGGGGAACAGAATATCTATCAGACAATACAAGACTCTCTTTTTAAAATACTCTAGTCAGAAAATTTTCCTTGTAAAAGAAATTTCAATAGCAAGTTATCTGGTAAATTGTATTTCCCATTTGCTGGCAAATTGACGTTGACATTTTATCATTTGGCTTTTTAGTGGAACTCTATAGTGTGTCTTGTTTCAAATATACATTAAATTACTTGATACATGTGTGAAGAGCAAGATTTAGCATTTATTAGAAAGAAGGACTGAAAGAAGGGAGAAGGGAAGGAAGGGGAGAGAGAGCGCGCCATGGAATCTGAAGAAACACCTACTTAAGGGTCCACTCTATTCATTTGCCCCCTTGTTATTAAACATTTTGGAATATCATAGCACACAAATGTATGAATAAAACTATATAATGCATATAGTGGAAATAACATTATATCTGGAATCAAAAGACTTGCATTTGAGGTTTGTCTGTCCTTATGGGGCGTGTCTTTGTATGATCTCCTTGAGTCCTACCCTGATTTTCCCATTTGAATTACAAAACCCCTTATCCCAAACGTTTCTCATCCTCTCTCCCAGCTTTAATTTTTTCTATAGTACCTGTTAACATGTAAATTATAGTATACTTTCCTCCTTTATTTTTTTGCTCTTACCCTCTCCCCCATTAAGATGTAAGCTCCTGGGGGCCCCTGTTCTTGTCTGTTTTGCTTACTATTACATCCCAGTCTCCAGACATGGCACATTGGCTCAGTAAATATTTGTTGAATGAATAAATGAAATACATGCCTCACACTTTCCATTAGCAATGTTGTTAGGGTTATGAGAAAGATAACCAAGATATTCTATGTAAAAGCATATTAGAGGCATGGAATATAATAGGTATTTCATATGTCTATTCATTTGTGTTTATTGTCTAATACATGATCTGTCAGTAGGTTGTCTGTAGAGAAGGTGACTAGATGTTTTAGTTTATCCAGGACTGTCCCAGTATGCCTACAGTCTGGCAAAAATTATTATCAGCAACTTATTTCACAAATGTCCTGATATGGATAATAAATTATATGATCACCCTATCTAAAGATGAATCATGCATATGAATTGTCCTTAGAGCAAAAGTTTACCTCATACCATATAACCTGAGTTATACTAAAAATGCAATAAAAAAGCTTTCAAAATTCATTAATGTTTAATTTAACAGTAAAGTAGGATAATAGTCTAACATGGCAGTATGTGGAAAAGGGAAACATTTCTGTTTTAACATAAGAGAAGTATTAGCAATTTTCAAGTATTAAATAGTGCTTAAGCATTCAAATGCTGAATTCAGTATTTTTTAAGTTAAAACTCTAATTCCAGCACTTCTTGCCTGTAAAACCGTAGACAGTTTGTGAATTTATGTGAGCCTCTACTTTCTCCTCTGTTTAAAAGGGATAATAGTATTCATGGCCTTCAATGTGAGATATTAAAATAAATATAAGCTTTAACAAAGTGCCTGGCATATAATAAACACTAAATAAGTACTAGCTTCTTTCTCTTAGCATTGAATGGAGGAAAAACTTTCAGAAGTAGTACTGTCAGAGGCTTTGGAACCAGAGAGACTCTGTCTTGCATAGGGCCTGGTAAAATAAGGCTGAGACCTACTGGGCTGCATTCCCAGGAGGTTAAGGCATTATAAGTCACGGGATGAGATGGGAGGTGGGCACAAGATACTGGTCACAAAGACCTTGCTGATAAAACAGATTGCGGTAAAGAAGCTGGCCGAAACCCACCAAAACCAAGATGGTGATGAAAGTGACTTCTGGTCTTCCTCACTGCTCATTATACGCTAATTATACATTATACATTAGCATGCTAAAAGACACTCCCACCAGCACCATGACAGTTCACAAATGCCATGGCAACATCAAAAAGTTACCCTATGTGGTTTAAAAAGGGGAAGAACCCACAGTTCTGGGAATTGCCCACCTCTGTCCCAGAAAATTCATGAATAATCCACCTTTTGTTTAGCATATAATCAAGAAATAACTATAAGTATACCAAGTTGAGTAGCCCATGCCCTGCTCTGCCTATGGTGTAGCCCTTCTTTTATTCCTTTATCTTCTTTTTTTTAATTATACTTTAAGTTTTAGGGTACATGTGCACAACGTGCAGGTTTGTTACATATGTATACCATTCAGGACATAGGCATGGGCAAGGACTTCATTTCCTTTATCTTCTTAATAACCTTGCTTTCACTTTAAGGACTCACCCTGAATTCTATCTTGTAAGAGGTCCAGAAGCCCCCTCTCTTGGGGTCTGGATCGGAGGCCCTTTCCCATAACAGTACTATTGGTTTCCTTTGATCACAAGGCAACAAAGTGGCTTTGTAGTGTAACTGATTTTTTAAATATTACATGACTGGCTAAAAGTGGATGAAATTGCCTAGCTTCCACAGTGGTAGTAATCTACTTCTAACTCCATTGATTTTATGTCATTGTGTTTTGTTAATAAATGTTATTGAATAAAATACCAGATCCACAGTAAATAATCTCTGGTGTTTGTATTTTTTACAAAGGACCATGAACATAATGAGTGGTCAGTAAATATTTGAAAACAAAAATAAATGATGTAGTATTCTGAGACATTCAAGCAAACTATAATTTTAAGACTATGTTAGACAGGACTTCTACTTGCAGAAAGCTAAGACTTGTCACAACTGTAAGCTGGCAAAGTGGATAATAGTTAATGAGATTAGAGTCTTTACTCTTACGTAGCTTCACCACTTAGAAATTTTCACCACCTAGATGACAGTAACTTTTAATAATAAATTATTTGGAGTTTTACTTTGATAGTAATTTAGACCTGAACCTGCAGCTATGATCTACTACAATACCTTGTCTAACAAAAAAGAAAAATAAGTTTCAGGTAAATTATTTGCTAAAGGCAAATAATTAGAAGCCAAGTCTCCTAATTTGGAGGTCAGAATTATTTTGGCTTTTTCTTTAATGTCTGTGTGTTTTTAATCATAGTGACATTATTTGAAAAGATATTTGATTATTTAATATTGTCTTCTATAATAAAAATAATAAATAGTTTAGAAGATAACATGGGATTTGAATTGTTCTATTTCGAATGACTGTCCATTTTCCATACATTTGTAATAAAAGTTTTACCAAATTATATTTTATAAAGAAAATACTTACTAGTAAGAACTTGATATTTTATTATTAAAATATTCTAATGAAAATTAGATTCTAAGGCTAAAAGATTATTTATTTTAATAATAAAGCAAATCTATTAGTTATTAGTTTCTCAAGCAGAAAATTATACTGTTTTAGTTTAATGAATTACAGAATTTCCATTATTTCTTGGAGAATATTTTTATTTCCAGGTTATGCCCAAATAGTTACAAAACATAATTTGCCTATAAAATGCAACTAACATCTTTTTTTAGACCCCAAAATTTTATAAAAGGTGCTATTCAGCCATTATCTGCTAAGATTATATATTCTGAGTTATCATGTGTCTACTGTTATTTTATGTCATTTTCAATAATACTGAAAAATGATGTGTTACTTTGCTTTGCTCATATCCCTTGGAGTTGATTATGTAAGATTGACTAAAAGTGTCAGGAATAGTCTGTGACTAATTATGGGCCTCTTTGAAATGTTGAGAACCTTCTTTATCACATCAGAGTGAGCTCATCTTTCTAAGCCTTCTGTTATTCTTTCGGTTTCTCAAATATTGTGATCTTTTTCAAGATTTACAGAAATTTTAGGAATAGATACTAGAACAGTATTTTGTTCTATGTAATATTAATCCCTTAAAAGTTTTAGTTAAACTGTATTGCATTGTCCTGAAAATACTTTTCTAAGCATGTCTTTATTTATATGATTGTATCCATTGTATAGAGTGGTATTGAGATTAAGGCTTTTAAAGGAGAAAGACCATGTCAAAGAGTCCTCCTATAATAGCTGGAAATTATAATAAAGCTTACACTGAACTGGAAATATTCAAATCCTGTAGAAGTTTAAGAGAAGAAGTCAGGTTTAAAGGACATAACATCCTAGTTGTTCTTTGATCTGCTATTTGCAGAAAGCTAAGAATTCATCAGATACAAAGATAATATTTTGCGGAAATATATACAGAGTAAAACTTAGAAAGTTATGTTATCTGTAGATTCATGTTCATGACATGCACATAAAATTCCATTATTCTGCAGTAAGCTATTGTCATAACAGAAATATAGGCTTCATTATTGAACATGACATACAAACAACTCTAACATAATTTACCATGCAAGTAGTAATACATAATTTACCACATAAGTAGTACCATGATACTACTTACAGACAAGAAGCAATACAAAGGGTCTATGTTAAATACAGAACATGTACTTTTGGCCAGTAATTTCCAAACTCAGACCGCACAGCATAATCAGCTAAATACTTTTACTAAAAATGCAGATTCCCAGATCTCACATGAATTTATTGACTAAGAAATTCTGTGTCTTAAAATCCATCATTGTCTTTAAAGAAAAATCTCTCCTGTGATTCTGAAGTGTAGACTCAACATATGAATATATGGCTTAATTTATAAATATTGCATAAATATGCATAGGCAGTTAGGATAATGTGGAAGCTTTCATGGAGAAGCTGGATTTGAGATAGTGTTGTTGTTTTTTTGTTTTTGTTTTGTTTTGTTTGAGACAGAGTCTCACTGTGTCACCCAGGCTGGAGCGCAGTGGCATGATCTTGGCTCACTGCAACCTCCGCCTCTTGGATTCAAGCAATTCTCCTGTCTCATCCTCCCCAGTAGCTAGAATTACAGGCCTGCACCACCACACCTAGCTAATTTTTGTATTTTTAGTAGAGATGGGGTTTCGCCATGTTGGACAGGCTGGTCTAGAACTCCTGGCCTCAAGTGACTGCCCGCCTCAGCCTCCCAAAGTGCTGGAATTACAGGTGTGAGCCACCACACCCAGCCTAAGATACAATTTTGTAAAAAGGCATGGCATTTAGGAAAGGAGTATTACTCTGAGCACAACTGTAGAGGTAGAAATAGAAATTGCATGGAAATGATTAGTTTATAAAATAACAAATTATTTTTAATAGGATGGAGTCAAATATAAAGTTAAAGAGGTAAACACATGCCAGCCTGGATATAGTGGGATACTGGGCTTTATCTTGTAGGCAATGGTAAACTCAATAACCAAAGATTTTTGTCCAAGGAGCATATATTTGTAAATAAATTTTGAAAGAATGCATTTTCAATTAATATGTGCCATTCATTGGTAGGCTGAGGACTAAAAACAAATCAAACAATAGTACATTAGATTTGAGGTAATGAGGATTTGTGCAGAATGCTTCTTGTGCTAAGGAAAATAAGAAAAGAGATGAGCCCAATGATGATCGTAAAGGAAGAATTGATAGCAAAGAGAATGCAGTACTAATAGTGACTTTGGAAAATACAGGGGAAAAAAGTATTACAAATGGTATGTCTGTATACTTAAAAGATGACAATCAGAAAATATTTACCAATTTGTAATCAGAATAGAATACACCAAGATAATTCATTTAAATAATTCTAATTGTATTAATAAACCCTTTAAGCAAAATATTGCTTTATCTTTTTACATAGAAAATAAAATGGCTAGTAAATAAATCATTATTCTCAGAAACACAAGCACATTTCCCCTCTTACATATAGTTTTGATACCATAAAATAACGGTATTTTCTCAGACAAATTAGCATCAGACTATTTGTGTCAAAAAACAAATTTAGTGATATATGTATGAAACCAAGAGACTTCCCTGGTAAAAACTGCTACACATCAAATATGTTCTTTGCAAAATATTTTACAAATGAAAATAACATTTAGTTGAAATACAAGAAATCGGTTAAAAGTGCACTTGATTAATAAAAGCCGTATATGACATACCCACAGCCAACATCATACTGAATGGGAAAAAGTTTAATGTATTTCCCCAAAACTGGAACAAGATAAGGATACCCACTCACCACTCCTCAACATAGCACTGGAAGTCCTGGCCAGAGCAATCAGGCAAGAGAAAGAAATAAAACATCCAAATTTTAAAAGGGGAAGTCAAATTATCTGTGTTTGCTGATAATAAGTTTGTACACCTAGAAAACTCTAAAGACTCCTTCAAAAGACTCCTAGACTTGATAAATGGCATCAGTGAAGTTTCAGGATACAAAATCAATGTAGAAGCATGTCTATACACCAATAACATTCAAACTGAGAATGAAATCAAGAAGACGGTCCCATTTACAATAACCACACACACAAAAGAATTACTTAGGAATACGTTTAACTAAGAAGGTGCAAGACCTCTACAAGGAGAGCTGCAAAACACTGATGAAAGAAATAAGTGACACAAACAAAAGGAAGAACATCCCATGTTCATATATTATAAGAATCAATATCATTAAAATGACCATAGTACCCAAAGCAATCTAGAGATTCAGCACAAATCCTATCAAATTATCAATGTCATTTTTCACAGAATTAGGAAAAAAAATCCTGAAATTCATATAGAACTCCAAAATAGCCTGAATAGCTGAAGCAATCCTAAGTAAAGAACAAAGCTGGAGCCATCACATTACCTGACTTTATGCTACAAGGCTATAGTAACCAAAATAGCATAGTACTGGTACAAATATAGATACACAGATCAAGGGAACAGACAAAAGAACTCAGAAACAAAACCACATACCTGTAGCCAACTGATCTTCAACAGAGTCAACAAAAAAATGCAATGAGGAAAGGACAACCCTATTCAATAAATGATGCTGGAAAAATTGGATAGCCATATGTACAACAATGAAACTGGACCCCTATCTCTCACCATATACAAAAATTTACTCAAGGTGGATTAAAGACTTGAACATAAGACCTGAAACTTAAAATCCTAGAAGAAAACCAAAGAAAATGCTTTTGGACATTGTCATATGCAAGGAATTTATGAGTAAGACCTTAAAAGCAAATGCAACAAAAACAAAAAGGCACAAATGGGACTTAAGTAAATGAAAGAGCTTCTGCACAGCAAAAGAAATAATCAACAGAGTATACAGAAAACTAACTGAATGGGAGAAAATATTTTCAAACTATGCATCTGACAAGGACTAATACTCAGAATCTGCAAGGAACTCAAACAACTCAACAAACAAAAAAACAAGTAGCCCCATTAAAAAGTGGGCAAAGGACATGAACACACATTCCTCAGGAGAGACACACAAGCAACCCACAAACATATAAAAAATGCTCAACATCAGTAATCGTCCAAGAAATGCAAATTAAAACCAAAATGAGATACCATCTCATACCAGTCAGAATGGCTACTATTAAAAAGACAAAAAACAACAGATGTTGGTGAGGATGGAGGGAAAAGGGAATACTTACACATTGTTAGTGAAAATGTAAATAAACACAACCACTATAGAAAACAGTATGGAGCGTTCTCAAAGACCTAAAAATAGAACTACCATTTGACTCAGCAGTCCCACTATTGGGTATCTATCCAAAGGAAACAAAATCCTTGTATCAAAAAGACACCTCCACTCATGTTTATCACAGCACTATTCATATTAGCAAAGTTATGGAATCAATCAAAGTGTCCACCAACAGATAACTGGATAAAGCAAGTGTGTGCGTGTGTGTGTGTGTGTGTGTATGTATGTAATAATATGCAGCCAAAAAAGAATGAAATTATGTATTTCACAGCAACATGAATGGAGCTGGAGGCCATTATCCTAAGTGAAATAACTCAGAAACAGAAAATCAAATATTGCATGTTTTCACTTGTAAGTGGGAACTAAACAATGGGCCCACGTGGACATAGAGAGAGAGAAAATAGACACTGAGATCTCCAAAAGCAGAGAGTTGAAAATTTACATATTTGGTACAATGTTCACTGTCTGAGTGGTGGGTATACTAGAAGCCCAAACCTTACATTTTCCTATATATCTATCCCCTGAATCTATAAAAATAAAAAAGAGAAAAAAAGTACCTTTTACCTGAGAAATTCAGATTATCAAATATTTTTATTACCATAATACTAACATCATCTAATCTACCAAGAAAAAGCAATTACTTTAATAACATATCTGGCTAAGACATCTTGATATTATTTATAAACATTTTAAAGCCAGAGAAAATAAGGCAGATGAGTATATTTAGAGACTGTAACAAGGATCCAGCTCTAAAAGTAGACATGTGCTAACTTCTGAACATCGATGATTAAATTAAATAATAATGAATCAATTATTTGTTTGCAAACCATGTGTTAGACCTTTGAAAGCTGTCTGCTCAGGCATTACTGGTGTCATTCACTCTCTTTCTCTTCAAGTCGTACTGTACCTTTTTCTTTATCCTTCTTTACTCTTATGTCCTTTTCATTACCCAAAACTCTGTCTTAGATCAGCCAGAGGTTCTCAAAGGCATTGTGCCCAATTTATGAGCATCAATGTTTCTGACCCATGTTTTGCATTGACTGTGGATGTTGCAGATCATATTTAATTTTAAGAAACATTTAGAGAATGTTGCCACACCCTAGAAAATAATAACAGCAAAAAATAAAAATAAAAAAGAACCTTAACAAACCTTGTATTTCTCCTAGTGCTCAATTACCTGTGGCAAAGGAATGCAGTCCCGTGTAATCCAATGCATGCATAAGATCACAGGAAGACATGGAAATGAATGTTTTTCCTCAGAAAAACCTGCAGCATACAGGCCATGCCACCTTCAACCCTGCAATGAGAAAATTAATGTAAATACCATAACATCACCCAGACTGGGTAAGCAGACAAAAAAAAAAAAAAAAGATGCTTTTGAGAAACATAGAAATGCTTATGGCTTATTGTATTTTGTATATTACTTTAAACCTTGATAGTTGTAAATCTATACTGATTATTTTGGTTTGGACTAAATTGGATCCATTTAAATATGATTTCGTCCAAATGGTCAGGTGGGTAAAAAAGTCCTAAAAACTTAAACTGCTTTGATTCCCAAAGTTGTCCAATCAGAGTCAGGTCCAGGAAATAATGCCACACCACCCCAGGTCTTTTTGTAACCAAAATTTAGACTCGGATCAATCTCATGGCAGAACTATCAATTAAGTTAATATCTGTGGAAAGATGAGATTGTAGTGTAAGCCTTAGATTTCTCCGTGGTTAATAGCCTTCCTTGTGATCTGGGTATAAATTATTCTTTGGAGGGACACAGACTAAAAAATGTCTTTCAAGAAGAATGGGTGCATGGATCTACACCATTAAACAAGAAGTTCTATTTTCTTTTTAAGTTTTGAGAATATGATACTAAATAAAAAATACACTTAGTAATAGTGACTATATTGATGTTTACATTGTTTTATGTTATGAAATGGCTTCATATATATATCCTCAATTTCTGTTATTTAATCTAACCCATAATTGAGAATTAGACTACATATTTTAAGTAGATATAACCTACACCTGCATAACAAATACTAATGAATGATTTAGCATTTACATCTGTGACTATTAGTAGCATTTAACAGCACTCCTGCCTGATTGTCAGTGGGTTAATTTATATTTAATACCTTTGGTTTTAACCTGTGCATATAATCTCCAGGGGAACAATTGGAATCATACAAAATAATATTACCAAAATGTAAGGAGATAAATGATCATATGTATTTTTCCAGGCATAAGACTCAATCAAATGTGAAAGCTTGGTTTCTTCGTGGAAATACAAAAATTCTCTTTTTAGGGCCAAATAATTAACTAACATTCCTAAGAAATAATCAGTTCAAGGTGAATAACACTAATTAAGACAAAAAGTTAAGCAATTCTAGAGCAGATGTACTAAATCCATTTATTCAATAGCAGTATAATTCCTTTTTCCAACAATTAGTTGGAGTCCTTGAAATATTACGTGGCAGAAAATAATGGATTAAAAGAAAAATTTTGTTAAAATTGCATTTTCTCTATTTATTATTCCTTGAAGGTACACCCCAAAATACAGAAGCACAATGGTTAGGAAAATCTAAGGTTTTTAAAAATAGAATAATTATATTAGAATACGATTCATTCTCATATGCAAAAGAAATAATTGTAGCAGCAGTGACTTTCATTATGCATTCCAGAACACACTGTTTTACAAAAAGGGAGGCCAAGTCTACATGACCAAATATTCTATACCAAGTTCTCATTTCAAACACTTCAACTATTGCTGTAAATCTCAGTCGCTTGTGATGATATGCATTAATTTTTATAGAAGCCTGAAATCACAGCTCCAGATAATCCATTTAGATGTGTCTGTTATCTGGGGAAACTAGGAATATGAAATAACTGTGAGCATATTTTTACTTTGCTGTTTCCTTGTAACTTCAACCCCAATAACAGTATTTATTAATTTGTATTCCCATAAAGGTAGATATATTGAGCACATTTATTTTTCTTTTTATCTCTACTAAAATTCAAAAGCAACTTAAATGCAAGCTATGAAACTGAAGCTTAAAAGTACAACACATTGAACCTGGGAATTATATCTTTAATAGGCCTAAAAACATTTATAAGTAAAAATATTATTCATTCTTTACTTTTTAATCACAGGAGGTGTGTATGTGTGTGTATCTCTTTCTTGTTTAAATTCCAGAAGGTAATATAAATGAACCAAAGAGAATGTACAAAATCCGCCCCACTTAAACACTTGAAGTTTGTTTTTACTGACATATATGATATCTGCATGGAGTGAATTTACTATGTTCTGTTTCACAGCTGCTCTGACTTTCAAGTGCCTGGGAGATCAGTGGCCAGTGTACTGCCGAGTGATACGTGAAAAGAACCTATGTCAGGACATGCGGTGGTATCAGCGCTGCTGTGAAACATGCAGGGACTTCTATGCCCAAAAGCTGCAGCAGAAGAGTTGACCTCTAGCAGGCTGGCTGGATCACAGCTCTTTGCAATTACATTATTTATAAACACAAACACTAGCATGTTTTTCAGACCAAATATTATCAGATTACATATAATTTAATCAAATTAATTTATTTTTTTGCCTGCCAAACATCCAATGTGGTGCTTGTTTTGGTTACACAAACATTTTGATTTATACTATATGGCTTCATAAATAATTTTATATGAATGAATTAGTTGGATCCAGTAATATAATAAAAAGAAAAAGGAAAAAAATAGATCATTATACTTAAAACAATGTTTCGTTGTTTGTTAGGGCTATCTCTAAGGTGCTACTCTCTCCCCACCAATAACATTGAATTATCCAGAATGTATACTGACTTAGCATAATAGTTTAGGTGTATATGAAGAGAAACTATTTTTGTTTTTTGGTGTCCTGCTGCAGAATTAGCCCATTTTCTGTCACCTGCAGGAGATGTGTAAACATAATGAACCTCATGCTGTTGAACAGGTTTTTAGAGAATGTATTATGAATTTGGTTCAGATTTATAGACATCCATAGGAAAAATTCTGCTGTAATTATAACCTTATTTTGATATGGAAAAGAAAAGTCAAAATAGAGACTTTGATCATGTTCATGAACATGTACTTGAACACAAGTATTGTAACAATGAAACACTGTAATGATTTACACTGAATCACAATTGCACTGTTGATATAGTGTAGAGAAATCGTTAGAAATGGTAACATCTTACAAAAAATGTGTATTATTTTAACATGTTATCACTAGATTTTAGCTTTTTTTAAATATTTTTAACAAAGAAAACATTGATCCACCCATTTCCCTGTATCTTTTTAGCAGATTTATTAAAGAGTATAGTACTTAGCCTCACGAATCATAATTAGAAAATTTACTAATATTTCTCAGCCTTTTCCCTAGGAACAAGGAAAAACAGAAAGCATATAATACTGTGGTCGTTTCATTGTGTTTTTCTTCCTTTTAAAAATTAAAAAGTTTTACAATTATGTGAAACGTTCAAAAGCCAGCTTAAAATTTTTCTTGTGAGAAAATATTGTACATGATTCACATGATTTCTTAGATTTTTCAATAAAATATGTAAAACTTCCCATTGAGAGACAATTCTTCATAGACTTGTCACATATCCACATGTCTGATGAACAAAGGTACTGTCTACTTTTGTTCTGGAGTATCTTCTAGAGGATGTTTATAGAGTGAACTGCCTTGGAAGATAGTATCTCTCTTGGGAGCAAAGGGCAAACATGCTTCTCATTATAAAAGTTTCAGGTTCCCTAAAATTGGGGTTTCTTTACTATAAGACAATCCAATGCATGTTCTGAGGTCACCTGGCTCTCTTCATGTCACCCTTTGGGAAATGGGGCTCAAGGAGCCAGTACAGGAAAAGCTGATTCCCTGGCTACTACTATTGCTGTGAGTAATAAAGTCCTTTGTCTCTAATGCAGGAGTCTCATGTCTTCTGCCCTGAAATCATAACAGGCTAACTTGATAAGTTGCAAGTAAGGTAAAACCTCAAAAGCTTCACAGTTCTTTACATTTCTGTCATTAATATTTTTCACCTTCATTTTAATAAATGTGTTTTAATATCGAGGTTACCTTTTTCCTAGATTGACCGTTCCTATGTAAGTCCTTTAATTTAATTGCTGAGATATAGGGTTAACCAATATCAACAAATTTTATGTGAAATAGTAGATGAATGGGAGAAGGAAAAATTGAAGTAGTAAGTTCCATCCCTTGACTCCTGAATCCATAAATCTAGGTAGAAATAGCACCATGTATTGGTTGATAGTTCAGAAAATATACATCTTAGAGAACATTATCTCAGACTCCAAAGTGTTTTCATCCACCTGGTAGGAGACTAAACCTTTCTTAAAAAGACATATCATTCTGTTAGGCCATCTGCTTTGGGGTGATGGGGAGCATGGTACTATGAGAGACTTACACAACAGTGAGCCCCTGTCCACACTTTATTTGCGGTCACACAAGTTCCTTGAACAAAAACAATATTGTATGAAATACCCTAACAGTGAGCGAGACATTTGTTTAGTCCACAGATGGTATTTTGGCAGAAGCATTACAAACTGGGAAAGCAAATTTATTTTCAGATCAACTGACTACTTCTGCAAGAACAAGCCACTGCCTCTTCTGTGATAGGAGTCTAATGTAATCAACCTACAACCAAGATGGTGTGTTGCTTCTCCCATAGAAGGGTACCATAATGTCTTCTCTGCTATTATTAGGTGGAACCCTCAGCAGTGACTGTAGATAGATTGACCTTGGTGAAAATAAGTTCATGTTGCTTAGCTCATGCATAATCTCCACTCCTGCCACCATTATCTCTTTATTTTTGAGGGTATTGGTTGAGGACAGAGGTGCATGGAAGAGACTGATGAACATTAAAAGAACATGTCATCTTATCCACCTGATGATTGAGATCAGTTTCTCCTGAGTATGCTGTTTGGTGAACATTCAAATGAAATATAAGTATATAAACAATTCAAGGAGTTCTATCCCCATTCTTTTTCGTCAGAACTTCATTATTACCAGTTTTTATCATGCTCCTTTCAAGTTCCTACCAAACCCATTAGACACAGCCCATAAGTTAGTGCATATCCATACTTCTGGCTGTTTTTCCTTCCAGTCAAAATAAACAGCCAGATGCACAGCTTGAATTCCTTCTGCGAGGATTTTTCTTACTAATCATTCAGGTCACCTCTGTGCAGGGTTGTAGAGCTACAGCTGTCTACTCCTGGTTATGCTAGCATATTGTGAAGAACCATTAGTAAACCAGGACCAAATGTTTTCTGTCTCAGTCAATTCGTTATAATAAATTCTCTATGAGGCTATGTGGGTTGAGAGAGTGGAGGCAATGTAGCAGTAGTAGGACCCTTAACCATCAGATCCAATTATTCAAGGAACTTATGCCTTCAGCTTGTGCTCAAGATTAATCTTGTACCCTTGATGATGGAGTGATAGTCTGCGCAGGTAACCTGGGTGGTGTCAGACACCACCCAGGTTATAATGAGCAGCTCAAGTTACATGGGAATTTGGTGACCTGTGGTCAAGCATTAAACATTTACTAGCATTTCAATGCAAACCAGAAACAGTTTTTCAAAACAGAAATAATTATTTGTAAAAAGGACACAGCTTTCTCCAAAGTTATTAAGACCTCACTGTGATTCACCAATAGGATCCTGCCAGAAGCTCCATATAGGATCCTTATGTGCCACTGATTCTTTAAGTACCATCATATCTGCTGTGCCATATTGCCTAAATAGCAGAGTAGCTTCAATTGCAACCTGAACTGATTATAGATTCTCTCCTTATTCTGTGCACTACATGAAACTGGAAGTCTTTGGGATTACTCAGTAATAATGTGTAAAGTAGCATTCCAAAATGAGTTATACATTGTCACAGCCCAAATGGGATGTGTGTCTCTTAGGAAGGGCTAGAGGCAGGAATTTGTCCTTTACTTAGAAGGGATATCTCAACATGTCACTGAATTCCTAGAAATTTTACCAAGCTGTGAAATTCCTGAAGTTTTTGAGGAACCATTCTCAAAGAGAACTGGCCTCCCCTTCATTCAGGGAGTTGTGGGTCTGAGAATCATCTCTCCAGTGAAAACTGAAAAAGGGAATGCAATTATCTGGTATGGTGATTCATATCCAACTTGTGTTCACTAAGTATAGAGATATAATGGTTATATAAATCAAGAAACACTTTAGTAGAATGCCCACATATTTCAGTCCTAAGGACTCCCTGGTCAATTGGCCAATACCAAAAATTTTTGCAGGTCAAACCGTTCCTGTCTTAGTCTGTTTGGACTGCTATACCAAAGTACCTTAGACTGGCTAATTTATAAACAGAAATGTATTGCTCATGGTTCTGGTAGTTGGGAAGTCCAAGATCAAGCACCAGCAGATTTGGTGTCTGGCAAGGACATGTTCATCATAAATGGTGCCTTCGTTTTGTCCTGACATGGCAGAAGGGGTAAGGATGCTCGCTAAAGACTTTTGTAAGGGGTTACTTCCATTCATGAGAGCTCTGCCTTGTGATTTAATCATGTCCTTAAGGCTCTACCTCTTAGTGCTATCACAGTGGGTATTAAGTTTCAACACATTAATTTTGTGGGGGTGGCAGGGGGAACCAACATTCAGACCGTAGCAATTCCCTTTACTACATTGAATCCGCTGCTCCTTATAATATCCATGCACGCATGGTCTTTGGAAGTTAAATCCTGTCACTTGGTTCCTGGCCATATGGAATTTATTATACTCATTAAATTCTATAAGATCAGTTCTATGGCAGCATTTCCCAACGTTATTCCTGGCTTCCAGAGAATAGCCACTACAGAGTTCTTTAAGGATTCCAACACTGCCTTCACCACTGTATCTTTCAAAGCCTTGATTAGGGAATGCCCTCTGGGCCCTCTTGGGGAATATATTTAACAGGTGGATGAACATAACTATCATATTAAAACCAATCTTCCTAAATGTATACCTTTCTCTACACTACATTGTAGCAAAGAAGTCTGGCATCTCAACTTTGCTGAATATGAACCACTATTGGGCCCAGTTTTCAGTCAAAGTGTTAGAATTACTCTCAGTCACATCAACTAACACGTTAAATCCAGAATCTCTACTTACCACACACATATCAAAAAAAATTCAAGCTAATCCAAGATTGTATATCTTCCATCGTAATCTAACATCCGTAAGAAACATTCCCACACAGTTTATATGACTTTGAAAAATCTCATAATTCTTTTAGAACCTTAAAGTACAACCTCATCAGTCACAGTTTTTACCTGGTCCCCTTGGATCTTCCAGGACTTAAGTCTGAGTATGGATTTAGAAGACATGACAGATAGGGAAAGGTCCTGAGGAAAATCAGCAGTACAATTAAAAAAGGTTTGCTGTGTTGAGGTTCCTCAACACAGTAAAGACTGTGTGTGTCAAACCCATAGTTAACATCATATTAAACAGAGAAAAGCTGAAAACTTTTCATCTAACAATGGTAACAATCAGGAAAGCCTACACCACTCTTATTCAACATAGTGCTGAGAATCACAGCCAGAGAAATTACAGAAGAGAAAGAAACAAAGGGCATGCAAATTGGAAAGGAAGAAGTAAAATTTGGCCCTGTTTGCAGAGGAGATGATCTTATGTATTAAAAAAACCTAAATACTCTTAGAACTGATAAACAAATTCAGTAAAATCTCAGGATACAAAATCAATATACAAAAATCAATAGTGCTTCTACATGCTAACAATGACAACCTGGAAAAGACATCAAGAAAGCAATCCCATTTACATTAGCTCCAAAAAATAAAAATAAAATAAAATACCTGGGAGTAAATTTAACCAATGAAGTAAACAATCTCTACACATAAAACAAACTATAAAACACTGATGAAAGAAATTGAATAAGACACATACAAATGGAAAGGCATCCCATGGCCATGAACTGGAAAAAAATAATCTTGTTAAAATGACCATACTCCCCCAAACAATCTACAGATTCAATGAAATCGTTATAAAAGTGGCAATGACAGTCTTCACAGAAATACAAAAGGCAATTCTAAAATTTGTATGAAACCATAAAAGGCTTCCATGCTTATTGCAGCACTATTTACAATAGTCAAGATATGGAATCAACCCAAGTATCTATCAACAGATGTATACATAAAGAAAATGTGGTACATATAGACAATGGAATACAGCTCAGCCATAAAAAAGAATAAAATCCTATCATTTGCAGCAACATAGATGAGCCTAGAGGACATTATATTACGTAAAATAAGCAAGAAACAGAAAGTTAAACACTACATGCCTCACTCAAATGCAGAAGCTAAAATATGTTGATCTCATAGAAGTAAAGAGTAGAACAGAGGTTGCCAGAGGCTGGGAATGGTAGGGGAAAAGGGGATAGAGAGAGATTTATTAAAGGAAGCAAAATTACAGCTAGATAGGAGGAATAACCTCTAGTGTTCTATATCACTGTAGGATGACCATAGTTAACATTAATATATATTTTCAAACAGCTAGAAGAAAAAGGATATTGAACATTCCCAACAGAAAGAAATGATCAGTGTTTGAGATGCTGGATATGCTAATTACCTTGATCTGATAACTATATGTTGTAAGTACTGAAACATCACTATGTACCCCAAAAACATGTAAATATGTGGCTATATATATGTGTGTGTGTGTGTGTGTGTGTGTGTAACTATTATGTATCAATTTTTAAGATAAAAATATTTAAAGGTTTTATTTCAGAGCAGTCACAGAAGCTTTTTCTGCTCCCAACTTAGACCTTGAACTGTGACTTTAAATCTCATCTTATCATTTTCTTTCTCTAAGTTCTTCAGCACATTTAGAAGCAATGAATCAACTCCACAGTCATTATTCTCTTTGTTTCTGTGAAACGGTTCTAATGCAGCAGATACTTGGTAACTCTGCACATTGCCTCTGTAGCCACTTAGATTATACAGGCACTAGGGGTGACTATAGGTGAGAATTTAAATAACTGTTGAATCACTGCATGCCATGGATGGCCAGGATCCCACTTACCCCTGGTAATAGGGTCATTCATGTCTTTAAATCTAGTCAGATAAGAGAACCAGTTTCAAATTTTATTTTTAAAGTTCTATTCCCCGGAAACACTTCTAGCTGGTTCAGTCAGCAGAGCAGTTTCAGAGGGTTGTAGGATAATGCAGTTGAGCTCACACAACTGTGAGAGGAGATGGGAAACTGAAGGGCTGTAAGAGGAGTTGGAGGATTAGAGGAGTCACCAGCCAATCAATCCAAGGAGCAGGCGCAGCCAGCTAAGAAAAACTCTGAAAGGGTAGTCTGCAAGGAAATCTATGGGACATTGTTGCCTCTGTGCACTTTCCTTCTTTATAGGTTCACAGCCAACATCTGGTAGTGAATCTGACTTTTCTGTTGGTCAACAGGACCAACAGTTGGGAAGAAAAAATGGGTCTGGAGTTCAAGAGAGCAAAGTCAGGCTGCAGTCTGCCAGGCACATACTGCATCTGTCTAAAAGAGACTTTCAGGTTAATGGATACTGTTTCAATTTTGCCTTCAGAATCTCATGAAAGTCCCTCTTTTGGTCGATTCTCACCTAGAATCACACAGGGAAGGGGGACTCTGGGAAACATAATTGATTTTTTAACTATAGATTGTTAATATGGCTTTAATTTTTAGTTTTTCCCATTTTAGTTTTATAGCAGTTATACCTAAAGTGAAAAATACATGTTCATATGCACTCTCAAAATAACAGCAAACTTTTTTAGTGCTTAATATATGCTGAGCATTCTGTTGGCCACTATACATATTACATCTCACAGCAACCTTTAAGGTACCGTTAATATCTGTTTTTAGCTGGGGAAACCGAACCTCAGTGAGACTCAGAATGTTGCCCAAGAACACAATTTAGTTGGATCTATAGAGGCTCCCTATTACATAAATACTGTGCATTCAATTATTCTAATTGTCACCCTTATTTACCGATTTTGAAAATATAAGAAATGCACAGGATTTATATAACCCAATCACAGTCTTTCTTTGTAATCAAAACTATGCAAATAATTTCTAAAGTATCTCAGTTTGATGAACCTTGATGGCTCATCTGATCATTGAACAGGCACTGGAGCTGGAAATACTTTCAGATATTTCCACTGGCTTTCAGTGATCTTGAAAGCTAGAAAGAAAAAAGAAAAAAGAGAATAAAAGGGGAAAATGTGAATTATTAGGCTGGTGCAAAAGTATTTGCAATTACTTTTAGTGGCAAAAGCCACAATTACTTTTGCACCAACCTAACAACAGATAAACAGTTTTGCCTGATGAAGCTGTATTTAATTCTATTTTTCCAATTCTTGTGGTTCAGAAACAATTACTATGGATGCAAATCCATCCATGGGAAAATGGTACTGTAATTTTTTTAAATGCTGTAAAGAAAGAGCAAATGATTAGTTGCATGGTAAGAGTTGAGAGGCCTCAGATACCCACATTCCCACCATACTGCTCTTCCAATATAGTAACTCTTTATTTATATGTGCTTATACCCTACATCACTCTTGAACAAAGGTATTATTGACAATAAGGGACTAGAAACCCTAAGCCAGTATTTTTTAAAATTATGATCAAGTAACTTATTTTTTTAAGAGTTAACAGGAAAACAATGAAGGAGTTGTTATGTGATCAGATAAATTTTAAAAATGTTCGAGTTAACAAAACAGAATCTCTCCACCTTCAAGATGAGCTTATGAACTATAAACTACCAGAAGAGAATTATAGAGGATGTCATTTTGGGCAACGGAATCCTTTTTTTCACTGAGTATGGTTGGAATACAGATTTTAAAATGGAGCACCAAGACATTTTTTTAAAGTTTAATTGGATTATCAACTTTCAATCATAGTTAAGTCCTAATAGACTGGAAGAGACAACAGCAATCATTATTTATTGAGCAAAGGGCTTCATTAGGGTCTTCAGACATGACTCATTTGGAAGAGGCCATGTTATAGGGCTGCTCTTTTGTGAAGTATCCTTTAGTGTAAAGGCCCTTAAAACAAAAATGTGAAATACAGCATCAAACAAAAGATAAGAAGATGAGAGTAGAAATAAATCACTGTAAGGTTTCAAAGGAGAGAAAAATGATACCTACTAGCAAAAATATGTAAAGGTTTTGTAAAAGGCTAGGTATCAGCGATGACCCATGAATGACAATTAGGAGGTAGTCAACAGCCATGGAGGGAAGGAAGGTTCCAGGCAGCAGAGCTGGCATTAGCAGAGACACAGGTTCTCACTTATAACTGAGGGCTAAGAAATGCCCACACATGGATATAAAGATGGAAACAACAGACACTGGGGGCTTTATAAGGGGGGAGAAAAGAAGGGGGCCAAGGGCTGAAAAACCACCTATTGATACTACGTTCACTGTTTGGGTAATGGGTTCACTAGAAGCCCAGACCCCACCATTATGCAATATACTCATGTAATAAACTTGCACCTTTACCCCCTGAATCTATACTTTAAAAAGTAAAACCTTGATTTCCTGATTTTCAGTCATTTAGGCTACCTACAGGGATAGCAATGAGAAATAAGAATTGATGGTTTTGGGGTAAAGGCAGACAAAGGATGGTGGGAGAAGATGGAGAGGCTGAGACTAAACTTGTAAGTAGAACGAGACAGTATTGAAGCCTCAGGCAACTGGGGAATGACAGAAGTATTGAAAGGAAGGATGCCTAAGGAAAACTGAAGGCTCATACCACCTACCTCATGCTTTGGCTAAGGAAAAAGCCTAATCAAATATATTTGGATCTAGGTTCTGTGTCTCTACTTGCCAATATAGAGAGCCAAAGACAAGTAAATTTCTTCTTGAAGGTGTGTGTTATTCCCCAAAGAATCTTTTAGGAAGAGCAAGCAGCCTGAGAAATATTTGTTCATTAGATATATTCTGGCAGCAACCAGGAAAACCAGAAAGTACCAAGCACATGCACATACACATAATATACTTGACTCTTGAAACACTTGTGGTTTCACTGTTTTGTTATTAACTGTCGTTATGAAGTACCTATTTCTTTATCTAGTAAATGCATTTATAAAACCATCCAAACCTATTTTAATATTGTAAAACAGTGATAGAGTTTTGGTCCAAAACATTCTTAGAGAAAATGTTAACTGCTTAATTCAGTTTTACAACTATAAGTAGGGCAGATATTTTTTAACACACCCCCTCATGTTTATTGCTGTGAAGAAGATAAGTACTCTCCAGTGTCCTGCTTGATTCAAGAACATCCCGGCTGCTGACTCTTGTAAGCCATATGGCACTCTTCTGAGATCTAGTGCTGATACATTCCACATGTAACCCCACTGCCCCTGGAAGAGAAACTTTCCTGCTGAGTCAGAGGGGTTTATAGAGATGTGAAATTAACAGACAACCTATGTCTTTTAGAAGCTGCTAATATATCTATCCTTTGCCTTCTCACAAGTGGGGAAGTTTCTCCTCCCTCCAGTTGGAAATCCATACTTTCCCAGTGAGAAGTATGGGTCACCTAAAACAGAGTGCCTTGTAAAGAGAGAACATATCTCCATTAAAGTCATCACGACTTGCTGGCTGGCTACAACTGCCCACAGCCTCACTCCCACCACCTTGGCTCTCTTAACAGCAGATGGGTTCACTTAGAAGAGCGTGTCATCCAAACCCAGCAGCCATGTTTTTTTGGGGTTCCAGATGTGCCATGTGAACACCAAAGCACATTGTTAAGAGCATACACAGCTAGGAACAGAGTCAAGGGGACCTAAGATAGTGAATGGGTCAGGGTGGTAGATTGGGGCACTAAATTACTGTAGCAAACTATAAAGCACATTCTTGCCATTTCCCTCCCCAGAACAAAGCTAACAACCTAAACCTGGTTAGGTTTCACAAGAGCTGAGGCTCTGGAACATGAGAAGAAGCATAATCCTGAGTATCACATGTGAGGCTGTGGAGGCAGGGCCTAGTCAGCTGTGTTAGCTTAGCAATGTTCGAAGAGAAAAATCAAGCACTGTCTCCCTATACGTGACTGTTTCCTGTGCTCCGCATTGCGGGTTGTAACACAGATTCTGGCAGCCTTTATTCAAACAATAGTTTCCCTTAAATTGTTATTTCTAACTCTGAATGAAGAGATATTACGTGCTACACATATCTAATTCTGTCATCCTATTAATTTTAATGAGTATAGCCCCATCTGTTTCGGTCAAGCACCCTCCATGTACATGTGTGTGAGAAAGGTAGGGCAGTGTGCTGCTTAGTTTCTTTGTCCCTGTGCATTGATGTATCATCTCGAGAGCAGTGGCTGCGTGCACCTGAGAGACTTGGTTTCAGATGCAGTCAGAGCATCCTCAGGCACATTAATAATGGAGGAGTCTGACAGGAGCAGCTTTGCCTGTCTTTGTTTTCCACTGTAGGTGAAGGGAGACATGGATCTCTCTGTTTTGCCAAATAACAACCATCCTGACAAATTCCTGCAGCTTGACGTAAAGTCTTTAACGAGGAGCTCAGCCCTCCTTCAGGCCAGCCTGGCGAGGTTTCCGGGTGGAAATTATCCTGCTGCACAACACTGGCAAAACCTTGTCTACTCACAGGTAAGATCTAGGGGCACAAAAATACGGGGATGGAGGCTTGTTTCTTTCTCGCTATCTGCCATTTCACCATTTATGCAACAAGAAGCCTATAGGAACAGAGTACAAGGTAGCTGCTCTGTCTTCCAACTTAGTCTTTCTCTCTTCCTTAACATTAGGAACTTTTCTTTAATTTATTCATAAAATACATGGATTCTCTCATTCATTAATTCCCCTCCTAGCATTAGCTTCTCTGCCTATCCTCATTTTAGATTTCAGGTGACCCTCATTTACTCCTTCCCTTCAAAAATTTTCAAACTAATTGTTATATGCACAAATAAGACTTTGGGGGAAAAACTCCCGTCTCTATCTTTTGGTGTAATCTAAGCATAAAGCATCAGAAGTCTACATTGTGGGCATAAACAAGCCTCTAAAACAGCTGGAGATCTTGCTTCTGCCTCCCTTAGACTAGCTCCCTTTCATAGCATACACAGAAGACTTAGAAAACAGAACAATGGAAACCTAATTATTGAAGGGAAAAAATACAGCAAACTCACCACTTGAAAAAGTGCTAGCTATTACTGTAGATACTCTTATTTTCCACAGGTGTCCATGTGGACAAGGAATACCAATTAGACCTTCAAACCCAGTGCAGGTTTTATTTCTCTTTTCTTTTGCATTTTCCTTCTTTTTGCTGACCAAAAGAGAAGAATAAAACTGTGATGAGTTCCATCAGCTGGAGTAAACATAAAGGCCCTAACTGTTGCACAGCTAATGAAACAGAAATAATCTTTGCTTTAAGACATGAAGGCTAATGGGGTTAAGAGTTAGTCAATTTAGAAACAGGAAGAAGCATTTCATTACAGAACAGATGTGACTGACCTACAAACCCCTGCAAGTCATTAAATCCTTTGGAGTGGTTCAAATTCCCTGAACAGAAATTTGTTTTCTTTTAAGAACAGTTGCTACTCATGAGTCCTGGTGTAAAGTGACTCCTTTGTGGTAAGTTTGTGGGCTCCTCGGGACCTTTATCATGAGATCATTCAAAATCAAGTACACTCAAATGATTATGTAAGTGTTTCCTCCACCTATAAGGATTTTAATTTATTTCCATTGTAAGGCAGCCTATTATGACAACTGGCATTTTTTGAATTTTGCATCAATCACTTTGGTAATCCTCAAACCCTTCTGCCATTTCATACCCAGCCATCTTGTTGTTGTTGTATTTGTAGGCGTTCTTTTTTTAAGTTTTAAATGAAATGAAATGCAATTGCTCCTTTTTCCTCCTTATTGTTTATATCACAGAATAAAATGATTCAAAAATCAGTTCAGAAAACTTGGCCCTTCTATGCTATGCAGTTTAGTCTAAGAAAACATATCCAATAAATTCCTTTGAGGTTGGAACACATTGATCTAACATCCTTTGTTTGGTACTGAAGTTGACCTATTTCCTTCATGTGGAACTTCACAGTTTAAAACTCTGTTGAATGTTGTTCCTAAACCTAAATGAAATGCAAATTTTTAAAAGGCAACTTTTTCTACAGACCCCATTGGGTGGAAATAGTTATTCAAAGAAAAACCAAAAAGGTACATTTCTGCTTCATAGGTCTTTGAATATGTGTTGTTAATCATTATAAACTTCAAATAAACTTGATTTAGTTATCCTTTTAGCCTAAGAAGAAATGTTAAATGACCTAGTGAAGGCCAGTGTACTAATTGGCCAATTATTAATGCATGGAGTGGAGAGGCAGGACATCAAGTACAAATTCAGGTAATCAGGTAGATGTGGCACAAAGTATGAGTAACAACAACAATATTCACCACTTCACTTTGCAATGCATCAGTAACTAATTCTCTTTTGGGGATAGATCTTAAAATCCATGATTGATATATTCATTGGATAAAACAATAAATGTCATAGAAATGGCCATATAGAAGTTTTAAATATTTGCCATGATACCACGATAGCATGCCATGAAAGAAGACACTGAATATGCAAGTACATTGAGGTGTTAGGCACACATAAGGTGGTGGCTACCAAATAGTTCTTAATTTAAAGCTCACACTCCATTGGGGAGTCAGTAAGTCAATGGGAAGAACATGGAATAAAGAAGTTAGAAACTTGGTTTCTTATCTCAAATTCACAATAAACCAGTTTTAGAGACATCTGTCATGACCCTTAATTCATGCCTCAGTATTTCCACTTGCAGTATTAGGATACTATTTATTTTACATATTTCCTTAAAAGTGAGAGCAAATGAAACATGAAGTAAAAGCAACTGAGAGCCAGATTTTCCTATAAAAGATCAAGAATATGTATGGAAGTATGTACATATGTATTGTTATTTATACCAGTATTTCAAAATGTATTGAAGTTATCCTTTCATTAGAATTTATTAGGCCGGGCGCGGTGGCTCACGCCTGTAATCCCAGCACTTTGGGAGGCCGAGGCGGGCGGATCACGAGGTCAGGAGATCGAGACCATCCTGGCTAACACGGTGAAACCCCGTCTCTACTAAAAATACAAAAAATTAGCCGGGCGTGGTAGTGGGCGCCTGTAGTCCCAGCTACTAGGGAGGCTGAGGCAGGAGAATGGCGTGAACCCGGGAGGTGGAGTTTGCAGTGAGCCGAGATCGCGCCACTGCACTCTAGCCTGGGCGACAAAGCAAGACTCCGTCTCAAAAAAAAAAAAAAAAAAAAAAAAGAATTTATTAGCAGATAATTCCATTTCCATTATTTTATAAATATTGTGGATGAAGGGGTGTGTGTATATGTGTGCACGCATGCACGTGTGTGCACATGGTGGTTGAGGGGATGTACTCAATAAATACGTCAACCTGTGTGACTAAACCAAGCAGTAGATATAATACCACATGAAATCTACACAAACTCCAGAGTTGTGTCAACTGATCCTTTCATCCCACACCACACAAGTGCATGGTGTTTAGGATATAGACCACCTTGTGGAATGGCAAAGCACTTAACCTGCAGTCATTACCTTTAAACTCGGGGTAACTCAGCAGTTAAAACAGAGATTCCCTAGATTTGAAATGTCACATTGAATCTTTAAATATTGGTATCATTTTATTATCAATGATTTATCATCTAACTTTTAAAATTCACTTTCCATGTGCAGAGGAAACTCTCCTGGTCATTTTTATATGAGCTAAAGCAATACCGTTCAATCTATTTTTTTTTCTTTCTGAGACATAGTCTCACTGTGTCACCCAGGCTGGAGTGCAGTGGCACAATCTCGGTTCACTACAACCTCTGCCTCCCAGATTGAAGCAGCTCTCATGCCTCAGCCTCCTGAGTATCTGGGATTACAGGCACCCGCCACCACGCCCAGCTAATTTTTGTATTTTTAGTAGAGATGGGGTTTCGCCATGTTGGCCAGGCTGGCCTCGAACTCCTGCCTCAAGCTATCCATCCAATTTGGCCTCCCAAAGTGCTCAATTATAGGCATGAGTCACCATGCCTGGCCTCAATCTAGGAAAATAAGCAGTGATGGTCTCAGTTGATTCAGTAACCAGGGACATTGTAGTTCCCATCTATGCAGATACTCAGGTCTCCCATATTTGCAGAGAGTAGACACAGATATTATTTGATTCTATTATATTTATACTTCTCCTTAAATTCTTTCACCGGAGAAATAAAGAAGCTTCACAACAAATTTTATGTCAGTGCAATGAAGAAACATTCACCAAAATCTAATGTTTCTAACTGTTAGATTAATTTTGGGGATGTTTCTGATGAAGACATTTAGAGATGTATTCCAAATATTTCTGCCAACCCCTTTATAAAACAAGTAATGAAAAAAGGCTGATTTTTTTAAACAAATGTGATAAAATAATGTGTTTTTCAAACAACCCCATCAAAAAGTGGGCGAAGGATATGAACAGACACTTCTCAAAAGAAGACATTTATGCAGCCAACAAACGTGAAAAAAAGCTCATCATCACTGGTCATTAGAGAGATGCAAATCAAAACCACAATGAGATACCATCTCATGCCAGTTAGAATGGTGATCATTAAAAAGACAGGAAGCGACAGATGCTGACGAGGATGTGTAGAAATAGGAACGCTTTTACACTGTTGGTGGGAATGTAAACTAGTTCAACCATTGTGGAAGACAGTGTGGCGATTTCTCAAGGATCTAGAAATAGAAATACCATTTGACCCAGCAATCCCATTACTGGGTATATACCCAAAGGATTATAAATCATTCTACTATAAAGATACATGCACATGTATGTTTGTTGAGTCACTGTTCACAACAGCAAAGACTTGGAACCAACCCAAATGTCCATCAATGATAGAGTAGATAAAGAAAATGTGGCACATATACACCATGGAATACTATGCAGTCATAAAAAAGGATGAGTTCATGTCCTTTGCAGGGACATGGATGAAGCTGGAAACCATCATGCTCAGCAAACTATCACAAGAACAGGAAACCAAACACCGCATGTTCTCACTCATAATGGGAAGCTGAACAATGAGAACATGTGGACGCAGGGAGGGGAACATCACACATCAGGACCTGTCCAGGGTTTGGGGGCAAGGGGAGGGTAGCATTAGGACAAATACCTAATGCATGCAGGGCTTAAAACCTAGATGATGGGTTGATGGGTGCAGCAAACCACCATGGCACATGTATACCTATGTAACAAACCTGCTTGTTCTGTACATGTATCCCAGAACTTAAAGTATAATTTTAAAAAATTCAAATGGCAAGAAAGAAAAATGTGTGTCTTTTTTTTTCCATTTATTGTGGTGGGCCTTAATTTTCTAAATTGCACGTCAGAATATTTTCAGACTAACTCCTTTGTTATATCTTTTCCTGGCTTCTGTCACATCAGTTTCAGAATCAAGGAGCATTGCAGACTAAACCCGTGAGATGGAGGGAAAGGCTAAGGGTGAGAGGCTGCTCTTCCATTGATTTCTAGACAATGTCATTTACTGAATTTATTTCCTAATCACCTTTCTGCACTATTTTTCAATTCAATCACACTGTTTTTTCCCATAAATTTCAATGTCTTTCCTTTTTATTATGGGGTTTTTTTGTGTATAATTGTATTTCTTCTATCTCTGAACACACGTCATGCCTTCCTAAGACTGTCTCTATTTTCAATCTTCCATTTATTATTTTGAAAAAAACAGTGCTGGGGCCGGGTGCCATGGCTCATGCTGTAATTCCAGCACTTTGGGAGGCTGAGGAGGGCAGATCACTTGAGGCCAGGAGTTCAAGCTCAGCCTGGCCAACATGGCAAAACCCCATCTATACTAAAAATACAAAAATTAGCCTCCTGTGGTGGCATGGCCTGTAATCCCAGCTACTCAGGAGGCTGAGGCATGAGAAACGCTTGAAGCTGGAAGGCAGAGGTTGCAGTTAGCCAAGATCGTGCCACTGCATTCTAGCCCAGGCAACAGAGCAAGACTGTTTCAAAAAAAAAAAAAAAAGTCCCAGCACTTTGGGAGGCCGAGGCGGGTGGATCAGTAGGTCAGGAGTTCGAGACCAGCCTGACCAACATGGTGAAACCCCGTCTCTACTAAAGATACAAAAAATTAGCTGGACTTGCTGGCGCACACCTGTAATCCCAGCTACTCCAGAGGCTGAGGCAGGAGAATCGCTTGAACCGGGGAGGTGGAGATTGCAGTGAGCTGAGATCACGCCATTGTACTCTAGCCTGGGCAATAGGGTGGGACTCCGTTGAAAGAGAGAGAGAGAGAGAGTGAGAGCGTCAGAGAGAGAGAGAGAGAGAGAGAGACAGAGGAAGGAAGGAAGGAAGGAAGGAAGGAAGGAAGGAAGGAAGGAAGGAGAAAAAGAAAAAGAAAGAAAAGAACAATGCTGCACAATACAATAATTTCTCCTTTCTAAGCTTATATTGGATGACAATGTGGTACTTTGCAGGTGCTTATATTATCTAGGAAGTAGATTGATAGCATCATCAAGTTCTTCAGGGTACCAAGTTATACTAAATTTATAGGATTAGGGAATTGGCCATGGATGGTATATTTCCAAAAAGAACACCCAAATTGCTCCACCAAACTGTTCTTAGTTGAGACCCAAATGTCTCTGGCATGAAAGCCTATATTAAAGGTACCTTGTATGTTATAATGCCACCTGTGAGCACCAAGAGCCCTGGTTATCTGCAGGGAAAGGCAGGACATAAGGTTTCAGAGAAGCCTGAATCACACCATGGAGGGTCCATGGGCTTTGTCTAAGATTTTGAATTTTATCCTGAAAATTTTGAAGAATCAGTGAAAAATTTAAGCAGAAGAATGACACAGTCAAATATGTGCTTTATAAAGCTTTCCATTCTAGCAATTTAAAACAAAAATTTTGTGTTCACCAAAGAGCTGATTTTCTGAGAAAGTTTATGTGCTGACATATGAAATACACGCAAAATGCCTTTTTTCACTAAGATTATGATAAGGATTACACTGAATGCATAGATCAAAATGGAGAAAACAGAAATCTTTATGCCTTTGATTCTCTCAATCCATGAACATGATGTATCATTTTATTTATTCAGTTCTTCATATGGCCTTCGATAATATCTTGTAATTCTCCACACAAAACTATTCCATATAATTTATTAGGTTTACATCTAAATACTTACATTATTTTTCTGTTGGTAATAGTACCTTTTAAGTCATGTTTTATAATAGAGCATTACTCATGCATACTATTGATCATTATATACTGATTTTGAATCCAGAAAGTGTGTTAAAATCTCTTATTTTGCCCATAAACATCCCTGTAGATGATCATGTCATCTGCTATTTGTTTATTTATAACCCTATTTCCTTTATTTACTTATGTTTCTATTCTTTTTGCATTGCTTTGAGCTTCCACTGCAAAATTATATGGACATTGTGATTACTAGCATCCTTTTATTAATTCTGAAACTAAAATAAGTGTTTCTAATATTAAACCATTAAGTAAACTGTGTTCTGTAAGTTTGGGGCCCTTTCCCTTAATTAGCTTAAGAAAATTTTCTGCTAGTTCTAGTTCACTAGGAGTGTTTGCTTTAAATATGTTTGAATATTTTGAAAGTCTTTTTCTGACCTATTGCAAAATTTAATTTTTTTTTCTGTTAATGTGGTAAATTTCATTAATATTCTAATATTAAGCCATCCTGTTGGTATAACATCTTTCCCTGGTAAAAATCTGTTTTTTCTTGTTACATATAATTTGTACATATTGTAGGATTCTGTTCAGCAATATTGCATTTATAATTTTACATTTATGTGTATAAGAGAAATTGGCTTATGCTTTTCTTTTACTGACTGCCCTTATCTGAAGTTTATACTAACTTCAAAAGTGAGCTGGGGATTGTTCCTTTTCCTATTTTCTGGAGGAATTTGACTAATAAATTATATATTTTGAGAATGGTGGAAGTTGACTGCAAAACCCTCTGACATGCTGTTCTTAAATGTGCGTGTTTGGAGGAGGTTTAAAACTATTGATTCGACTAGTCAAATTATCACAGGTTTGTTAACTTTTTTTTAGTTTTTCTTAAATAAGTTTGGTAAGTTATATTATGTAAGAAATTGTCCGACTGCACATAAATGTTTAAAGTCGCTCAGTTTATTTTCTGATTGTTTCTTAATTTCTGCTGTGTCTCTTGTCAAGTCCCCTTTACATTCCTAACTGGGTGGATTTGTGTCTCTATTATTTTTCTTGAGCAGTATTGCCAGAGATATTTCAAATGTGTTTTTCCAATGAAATAGTTTTCAACTTTGTTTATCTTCTCCATTGTATATATTTATTCTCTTTAATATGTGTTGATTCTGTCTTTACATTTATGATTTCATTTTGACTGTTTTATTATATTTATTCAATGGCTTTATTTTTAAGACTTTGAATTCAATGCTTAATACCTCATTAATTTTCTCATTCTGCTTTATAATGCAAGTATATATGCCCATAATATTCTCTCAAAATACCATTTCAGATCCAGCCAACAATTTTGTAATGTAGCATTTCTCACTTTCATTCTGTCCTAAATTTTAAAATGTTTATTATTTCTTTGAAATGTATTTTTAAATGTCAGCAGAATGTTTTATTTTATGTTTTTGATAATGATTTCTAGATTTATAACTAAGTTGTCAATGGTCGAAAAGCATGGTCCATGTGATATTGAATCTTTGAAATTTGTTTTGGAATTTAACATGCTATCAATTTTATAAAATTTTCAGTATATATTTTTAAAATAAGTATTTTCAATTGTTTAATAAAGACATCCATATATGTCACTTGAACAAACTTTTGATTTTATGGTTCACATCTTCTTTATTCTTTTTTTTTTCCATAAGTTATTGAGGTACAGGTGGTATTTGGTTACATAAGTAAGTTCTTTAGTGGTGATTTATGAGATTTTGGTGCACCCATCACCCAAGCAGTATACACTGCACCATATTTGTACTCTTCTATCCTTCACCTCCTCCCACTCTTCCCTCCAAGTCCTGAAAGTCCATTGCATCATTCTTATGCCTTTGTGTCCTCATAGCCTAGCTCCCACATATCAGTGAGAACATACGATGTTTGGTTTTCCATTCCTGAGTTACTTCACTTAGAATAATAGTCTCCAATCTCATCCAGGTTCTTTATTCTTAATGATTGTTTTGCATGCTTGAGAAAAATTACATGTATAAATTTCTCTGTGTAATTATTTTAAGTTTTGTTTTATAAATGTTGAGACTATTTTATTAGATGCATACAAGTTTAGAATGACAATATTTTACTAATGTTAACTAACTTTATTCATTTTCTGGCAACATTCTTTATATCTAGCAAAGCTTTTGACCGTGTCTATTTTGTCTCCAAGGATCTTGCCAGGAATTTTACTGGTCAAGCTTGAGTTTCATTAGGTTTGCTGAGCATCTAGTAAGGCTTTACCACAGTAAAAAAAAAAAATATATATATATATATACACACACAAACATATATGTGTATACACACATATATACACATATGTGTGTATATTTATATATAATGGTATATGAATATATTATATATGCCATATGTATCACCTAATATATATATATATATATATATCATCACATATGTATAATCATCTTCTGCTATATAGAGCACATTCACAAGAGTCCTGAGATGTGTGTAGTGTCACAAAAAAAGAAAGTGAACCAAAATCTTGTGAAAGATTTCAAGGCCCAGGCTTGGAAGTGGTCTTTCATCCACAAGTCAATGGACATAAAACATGTGGCCCCAATATAAAATCTAAAACAGACTGGGAAAGGCAGATATCCTCTGTGCTTATGGAGTGGAAACAAAATTAGTGAGCATTTAGTCAGTCACAACACCCAGTTCTCATTGTTTACATTTGTCTAGTATAAATTTTTATATTTTTTTACTCTAATTCTTTCTGAATCTTTACATTTTAGGCATTTCTGTTGTAAATATTTTATAATTTAATTCATTTTTTGAAATCTGATCTGACAATCTCTGTCATTGCAATAGGGAGTTTATTCCATGTACATTTAAAGTGATTATTTATAATTGTTTTTCTATGTTTCTGAGATTTTCCACCTGTATTCTTTTTTTGTAGTCTTTTTAAAGATTGTTTAGTCTTCATCTTTTTCCTACTGCTCTGGTGACTTAGAAGCTGTACATTCTTTCTCTGCTTGTTAGTAATATCTCTATCTCCTCGCTGAAATTATTTCTTAAAATTTTCCAATAAAAAATGTGTGTTAAACTTACTATACTCCAGTGTATTCATTTCTCTTACTTTAAAATTCACAAATTAGTGATTATTACTATTTTCTCTATTTCACCTAAATCAATGCTTGCATGGATTCACACACACATTTATCAATTTTTTTGCTTTCTGTCTTTCTTTCTCTCTCATATTTCTCTTGTATCTTAAACGTCTGTTATCAACTTTCTTCTTCCTGAATTACATTTTTAGAGTTTTTACAATAAACTATTAATTTTGTACACTTAATTTTCTTTGTTCAAAAATGCCTTCTATCTCACTCTCTTTATTGAATTATAGTTCACTTCACATAGAGTATATAATGATTAAAGTGTATAAATGATAAATGAACAAAGTTATGCTTAATACAGAAAAGCCTAGGTAAGCTTTGAAGTGTTACCTTTTTTAAATAAATATTTTAAAAGGTAATTTATTTTAGTGCCCAAGTAATTAAAATAGTTGAATTACTATTGAGTTTTCCCCTGGTAAATGTATTCTTTCTTGTGCAGTACAGTGAAGGGTTTTTTGTTGTTGATGTTCTGAAAGTTATTTTAAAAAATTTATCAAGATACAAATAAAAGCTCAACCAAAATCAGTATTGCTTGTGATTAGATTCATAATAAATTTATACTATTAATTTTCCTTCGTCTGTCTCTCAGACATAAATTCACATGCAGTGCAAAAATAAATAGCACTATGCTCTGTAATAAACCTCACAACTTTCAAAAATATCATCTAGAAATAAGGGTTTGAATGTTCTTTTAAAATGTATCTCTGAGTATTTTGCTACTTTTACACATTAGATTTTCTAAGTCTATACACATTGTAATAGAGTGTGTACTTTTTTTCTTGATCTCCCCAAAACTGTATTTTCATTTATAGATCTTTCTTATTTAAGAAACTTGACCAACAGTGTAGAAGACAATCTGACAAAGCCAATTTGTCAGTGTCAGGAGAATTATCCCTCTTCAGAGATGATCAAAGATGCCTAGCCTTGAAGAAAAAAAAATTAAGTAAAAATTATGCTAAGCTCATATCATTTAAATTTCTTATCAAATTACTTTTTTCTCAATTCAGAAACATTACTTTTGAAGCAGTCTATCTTTGAGATAAATGCTAAGCCAAGAAGATTTATTATTTCACTGCAAACTACAGTTTTACAGAATATAAGTTGACTTTGAGCAGACCAAGGACCTATTAAACTCAGAGAGGGGTCTGCAAGTTGAGGTCTAAGCATGTGAAAAATGCATGGATTAAGAAAATTGGGGAAATCCAACACTGAAGAGATGGGAATGGTTTTATCTAGATGATTTTTTTTCCTGCTAGCCATTTCAGAAGGAAACTACATTTAACAGTTTCCAACTTTAGCTTATATAATATAAATTAATGTTACCTATATACACTAATAAATGTTGACAGCATCAGAGTATTGATAATCATAAATATGACTCAGAAGAATAAAATTCCTATTAAATATTCTCTGTTTGGGGTGTCTAAAATACACGACATACATTTACTGAAAAATATCTGTAAATTAAGGAAAGGAGCCACTTCTTTTCAAAGATTAAAGATTATCTAAAATTAACTTATATGAAATCCCTCTCTTGATGTCCCATGACAAATGAAACATGACTCTATAAGCTTTTTGATTCTTCTCAATTTGTGTTTGACCAATGAACAAATTTTAATTTCCAAAATGAACAAATTTTTAATTTCTACCTTCATGATAGCTTGATATACTTAAGAAGGAAACAAAACAAAGTAAAAATCTGAAGGTCAAGCCAGACACAGAAAAGCGCACATTATATGTTTTATTTATAGAAAATATGAGATGAATCCAAACTAATCTATGCTGTTAGAATTTGGGTGCTATTATAGTTATGCTTTGGGCAGGGGGAGGGAGGGTGACTGGAAAGGAGCATGAGGTGTGCTAGTAATGTCATATTTCTAGGTCTGGATGTTGAATCTTGAGTTTGTTTGGTTTGCAAGAATTTATAGAGCTATGTATTTATATATATGAATATTATGCTTCAATTTGAAAAGTTTTTAAAAACCTGAAAATCAGTATTAGAGCTATCTGTCAGTCTTTACACACACAGATGCTAAATTACATGTACAGTGCTAAGTTAGCTTAGACCTCAAAGCTGTCTGAAATGGGAGACATGATAGTATTTGTGAAAGTCGAGGCATATCTCTAAAATGTCTTTTAGTTTTGACTTTGCTGGATTAGCACAGTAATATTAAATACTATTTTAATAAGTCATGGAATATAAAAATAGAGATAAGTAAAATATCATTAAATCTCAATGCAAATAACCTGAGAAAAGTTGGCTTTGTTCAGAATTCTACTATTTGAATTAGAGAGTAAAGAAGGCTCTTTCTCAGTAGTTATAAAATAGCATTTTAATGAATGATTAGTAAAGCTGTTCAAGATCACACACAAAGAAAAAACTCAATTGATGTTAGATTTCTAGGTCAAACAAAACCCTAGAATCCTTTTCTCATTCATTGTCCTAATCTGTTGGGTTTCTGCACAAAATCAGCACATTATCGGTAGTTATCTCACATTGCATTCCCTACTATCAGAAGGCCCGTTGCTAAGAGATGCCTTGTTTCTTTGCCTCTTAGAAGGAAAAGAAGAATATTGCTGCTCAACGAATTAGGGGATCCAGTGCAGACAGCCTTGTCACTGCTGATAGCCCCCCACCATCCATGTCATCAGTTATGAAGAATAACCCACTCTATGGTGACCTAAGTTTGGAGGAAGCTATGGAAGAAAGAAAAAAGAACCCCTCATGGACCATTGAGGAATATGACAAACGTTCCCTGCACACAAACCTCTCTGGACATCTGAAGGTACTCACGACTAAGAGTCAACCTCTTCAACTGATAAGGGAGATCAGTCAAATAATCCTAAAAGAAAGCAATATTGAAGTGACAGGTACTCTTCACTAGGCGCAGAATCTCTAGATTTCAGAGCATTTTGGCTCCTGGCTTTTTTTTTCTCCCTCCTAGTCAGTATTTGTGTTTATTTGTTTTGAGTTTTACAGTTTCAACAGTTACTGGCAACTGTATAGTGTACAGAAGAAAAAAACCATGTGGTACAGAACAAAGGCTTTCCAGGAGGGTAAAAGTTTTATTGAAAATTAATTTGCAAGATCACATTTTCTGTCCGTTTGTAAACATTTATGTTCATGAACACTTAAGAGCTGATTCCCTAGTCTACATTTATTCAAAAATATTTATTAAGTGTTCTGTGTTAGGCACTGTGCAAGGAACTTCTCATCAAAGATTATTTTATCTCAGCCCTCTCAGTGATTTAAGATTGCAGATTTACATTTTGGTCATTTTCCTGTGTCTCAGTAACAAAACAAAACAAAAACATTTCAACACAGGAAAAGTATGCAATGAACTCATTCACCCAGCTTAAACCCAACTTAAGTTTTTCTTTCTTTGTTTGCCCCCACTGGTGTCACCCCATCACATGAAAAACTTCAAAATACCTGAAAAGCAAGGAAGCAGCCCTCTGTTTTCTGAATGGACTGGATTCCTACCCAGCCTTGGCTTGCCTCCACCTGCCCTAGGCCAGGAAGGCCTGCCATTTTCCAAGTACATACCCTTCATTTAAAAATGTTTATCTAAGCTAAGCCCCATACCTTAAGCACTCGAGAATTTTTTTCTTTTTTTTTTAAGAGGACAGCACCCTGTCTCCTTGAATCCTACTCACACTTTTTACAATTTCAAATATGTGCTGCTCAAAAGATCCACTGTCCAGAATCTTTGAAGTTTCTTAATCTCTTAGTAGATTGAATGTATCTCCTCCTTTACGTAGCCCATTTTCCAGAGAAGTTTACATAACAGATGCTCTCCACAGAAACAATAATCTTGCGTTTCTTTTTCCTTCCTTCTTTAAATTTTGCATTCCTTACCAAGCGTCTTAAGGACATCGAAAAAGTCACCCCTACTATTAGAAAAAAAAGTACTGATTTATTTTACAAACATTTCTTGACTGTATGTTAGGACCTCTTCCTTTTGCTGTTTACATGCAAAATAAGGGAACTATGGAGGTGAATGTTCCTGTCCCTACCTTCAAAAAGTTGATCTAACTGAGCAAATTAACAGACAATAACTATAGAACAAGATAAAGGAAGCTAACGGTAATAGTAACAGAAAGTGCCATGCAGTATTCTAACTCATAAGTGGGAGATGAACAATGAGAACACATGGACACAGGGAGGGGAACAACACACGCTGGGGCCTGTGAGGGGTGGGAGGCAAGGGGAAGGAGAACATCAGGACAAATACCTAATGCATGCGGGACTTAAAACCTAGATGACGGGTTGATAGGTGCAGCAAACCACCGTGGCACAGGTATAGCTATGTAACAAACCTGCACATTCTGCACATGTATCCCAGAACATAAAGTAAAAAAAAAAAATCCGTACCCCAAATTCTCAGGATACACTTTACCTATATAGAAAACTTGTACATGTAACCCTGAAGCTAAAATAAAAGTTCACAAAAAAAGAGACCAAAATGCCTTTTCCCTCACATTTGCCAATACTGGTTACTTTTCAAATAAATCATCAATGATTGGAAAAAATGATAACACATTGTTTGCTGATTTTCATTTTTCTGATTACCAGGCAAGGCTGAATATTCTAGTAAAAGTATAAAACTTGTTCACTATAAAAGCCCAAGTTAGGATTAGTGTGATAGCACATAATTATCTCCTGTTAAATGTTGCCATAGGCTTACCTATGATACTCTTCATTCTCCGTCCTAGGAAATTGCTGATTTTCAGGTTTTCTGCTCTTTGTGGAATTAGTCCATCATCACCATTGCTAGCAGCAGCACAATCAGTCAGGTTTTCTGATAATCCCATGTTATTACTTCCGTGCTTCTTTATTTCTTCTTCAACCTTGAGTAGAAGTTTGATATTAAGAATGGTTATTACTTTATACAATAAAAAGAAGTTTTGTTTCACTGAAAAAAAAAATAAAGAAGAAAAATAAAAAAGACAAAGTGCCTGTAGGATAGGAAGGGGGCACAAATCACATTTGATTATAAAAGGACTTCATGAAAAAATAAACTTATGGGCTTGAAGGATGTATAGAATTCCCAAAGGTATAGATGGTTTGCCTAAGTGGGAAGGCTCTTTTGTCAGGAGTAGCAAGAGCAAAGGCAGAAATATAGGAGCTACAGGTTAAGTAATAGAATAATGAGAAAATAAGGCTAGAAAATAAAGCTAAAAAATGTTTGAATGTTACACTTAGGAAACTGAATATTATTGGCAATAAGGAGTAATTTTTTAAGCTGGACAATTATATGAGTTATGTTTAGGAAGAATGAGCCATATATACAATGAGTGCCATGTTTTACTACAATTAGGACCTGCTCCCTCCCCTACCCAGTCCTCTGTTTATACTCTCACTCTCCCTAAAGCAGTGGACTCTGAGGTCTGAGGCCTGTTTTACAGGTCTCATAAGGTTATTCGTCAGCACTAACTTCCTGAGAGAAGCTTCTGGAAGCCATAACTTTGGTTTTCATTAAAATTTTTTCTTATGCCTCATTAATGCAACTTTCATCTTCACCCTTGTCTATATCTCATAGAGCCCCAACTTATTTTCTGAAACCTTGACACCACTTTTAAGCTATAAACCCAAGTCCCTGTGGTTGCTCCCATTTTTCTACGATGGTAAGAGTTTATAAGCCAGAAAAGAGAAAAGAAATCCATGTTTAATTACAAAGGAAAGCTATAAGCAGAATGTGACAAAATAGTCTCTATTAGTGAAGCTCTTAGTGGAAAACAGAGGCATTAAACTTACAGAGTGCAGGCCTCTGATTAGGACACGAAATGAAGGATAGGCATGAGGTAGATGAGGATTTTTACATCATTACCCTTCTTCACAGATCATCCATATTTTATTTTAACATTTTAGCATTTCTAAAACTAAGAAGTTCCAACTAGTACTAGGGTAATGGGAGAATTATATTGCCATCATCAGAATCTATCCTCGCTTTCTATTAATACATGCATGCACATTCCTCTCCTAGCAGTGCACCTGGAAGTCTGAAGCTAGTTCATTGACCCCTGACGCTGATAAAGAAAACTTGCTGTGCCACATTTCAGCTGACTTTAAGTCTCCTGAGACTGGAGAGGCAAAGAGAGGGTAGGCAGTCCACTGTAAGCCATTACAATAAAGCAGATGAAATATAATGAAGCATGAAGTAGGTCTGTGAAAGCAGAGATTGAGTATTCATTGTAAATTTGTTGTATAGAAGGCATAGACACCAAATCTACAGCACCAAAACATAGCAAGAGATGTAACAGGAAAAAAATGTATTTTTATAAATGTATGGACAATAGACTTTGCAGGTGATTTATCAGGTACAGGAGATCAGGTTGACTTGATAATTCTATGGGCCTGGAAGGAAAGATGAAGTCTGTGAAAGAAAGAGAGACATGGGGAATAAATAAGAGCTGATGTGGGGAAGAATATAATGGGTCCTTTTTTCAGGAGGTCAAACAAAGTTTCTGCATGCCAGACATGTGGCAGCCCTCTACAAGGAAAATCAGTGGGTCAAGAGTAATGGAAGAGACTCCTGACTTTTAGCCCTACTACTTCCATGAAAGTCAGCTTCCGGGTTTACTGAAAACCCCACCAAGCATGTTTATTCCTGGCATGCAGACAAAATCAAACCTCAAAGGTTCATCTAAAGCAAAGAATTTTCATTTTATTTCAACTTACTATGCTGAATTACATGCACTATTTATAGGACGTAAGGAACACCAAATTGGCTACAATGTGATAGAAACACCGTTGTGTTTCTGACCCTCTGATGTGAGCAATTTAATTAAAGAATCATGAAGGCCTCCTAATTAATTCTGATGCAGACCTACAAATTGGAATTGCAGGGATTCCGTGTCAGCCAGGAGACTGTAGCTGCAATTTTATGCTATTCAAGGAAGCCTCATACCGCTCATGTGAGCCATGACATTGAAGCCTTGCCCAGGACAGAGTGAATATGGACCATCAGTCCCCATGACAGTGTCTTGTTCTGCAATCTCAATTAATTTGTAACACTGACTGATTACTGATTAATCATATTCTCTATGTAATTTTCTTTTAGGAAAATCCTAATGACCTGCGGTTTTGGTTGGGAGACATGTACACTCCAGGTTTTGACACTTTATTGAAAAAGGAAGAGAAACAAGAGAAGCATTCAAAATTCTGTCGTATGGGTCTGATTTTACTTGTCGTTATCTCCATCTTGGTTACCATAGTGACTATCATTACTTTTTTCACCTGAGGAAACTCCAACAGTCAGAGCTACTTTAAATTTCCTAAAAATTTTTCTGATAAACATTTGAAACCACCCCCCACCAAAATAACAAAAAAACACATGTACATGCAGTGTGAATGGATTGTTGATTGTATTATTAAATGTAATTGTCCTGAAGAATGTGAATGTCGGGCGTGGTATGCTGGCTTCTCCACTTTGTTCTATAAAAGCTTTATAAGAGTGCCAGCCTGAACTTTGTCCTTTGGGAAGCAGGAATTCTGAGGACCATAATCACAGAATAGTCCCTATATGCAACCCACATTAAATATCTTTATAGGGAGCAAACAGTATCAAAAATTGTCAGCAGCTTTGTTTTCATGCTTAAACTATATTAACCTTGTTTTAAAAATACTGTTAACTCTTTACCACCTCATCCTCCTGTGATCACCAGAAAAGTTTGAGCTGATAATTTTTTTTTAACCAACTGCTGGGTAGCTAGGATAAAAATCTTCTGGTTGTGCTGCCAACTGAGTTAGATTCATTCTCTGTTTTATTTTCCTGTATTTCTGTTTACGTCAGAAAAAAGGAAAAAGGGAAATATCTTATTCAAATCTATTCTTATTTCCCCAGTAATCATCTATGATGCCCCAATTTCATGTTGCAATTTTAATAGAATTAAACTTGGATAGGCCATAGTTACATAATTAATTACATTTAGATCCAATTTATCCAAATTGGCTGTGACCCTTGGTGGCAGTCAGTGTGTATATATTACCAACCATGGTCTAGGTTGGGGGTCCCTAGGAAAGCAGAGGGAAAGGAAAGCAGAGGGAATACTGCTAAGAGAACAGAGTTTGAAGCCTAACTGCTACTTGCTAACAGACTCTGGCAAGTTATTCTCTCAGAGAAGGAATGATATTACCTGCCCAACAGGGCTGGCCAAAGGACCAAATACAAAACAGGTATGAACAGTATCTGGCTCGAAATAAGCAGTTGCTTAATTAAAGGCAGTTGTTATTATTAATTTATGCTAGCTAATTGACAACCTGAGTTTACCTTCCATTGTCTGCAGATACCTGGGGACATGGTTGTAGACACAGATGGGGAATCAAGTCACCACCCTGCCCTTCCTTCTAGAACATCCTTTCCTAAGCCCCTCATTCCCACTCTTTTCTCATCTTTAAACAACCCAGCCAAAGGCTATCTTATGCAAGAAACAAAAGAGGGACTTTCTCTTCTTCCCATGAGCCTAAAGTAAGATTTTGTCCTTTGATATTGCCATATCATTTTGTTGTATTTGTCTTAAAGATGCTTGAAATAAAGTACAGTAAAAGACAGTTTGGGCTGGGCGCGGTGGCTCGCACCTGTAATCCCAGCACTTTGGGAGGCTGAGGTGGGTGGATCATGAGGTCAGGAGTTCGAGACCAGCCTGGTCAACATAGTGAAACCCCGTCTCTATTAAAAGTACAAAAATTAGCCAGGGCTTGGTGGCGGACACCTGTAGTCTCAGCTACTTGGGAGGCTGAGGCAGGAGAATCTCTCGAACCCTGGAGGCAGAGGTTGCAGTGAGCCGAGATTGTGCCACTGCACTCTAGCCTGGGTGACAGAGTGAGACTTCCATAAAAAAAAAAAAAAAAAAAAAAAAAAAAAAAAAAAAAAAAAAGAGACAGTTTTACTGGACAATAAAGTTGTTGTGTAGAAAAAAACCGCGTTAGTCATATTTGTAGTCCCTGATTTTTTATTCCTCTTCTCCTCCGTGGAAGGTTCCAGTACAATTTAAAACTGAATTACAGGAGAAATTTAAAACTGAATTACAAGAAATAAAGTATCGGGGACTTTATCACTCTCTCTGTGGACAGATATTGCTTGCTGTTACTCTGCCTTCAAAGCTTACCTGCCTAAAGTTTACCTCTAAGGGATTCAAAACATGTTCAGGTCTCTGCCACACATGGAAAACATCTGTGCTGAATCAGGTCACATGTGGCTGCCTAGGATTAAGCATGGGTAAGGCTTCTAAAGGCAATAAGCAAGAGTAACCAGAAAAGTGTAAAGTCTGCTTACCTGAATTCCTGTCTCCCTTGCCCCCATCTCATTACCTTTCTCTTCTGCCTAGTCAATTCCGGTCAAGCACCTAGTATTCTTCGATTCTCCCTATCCCTCTTCTATTCTTATTTATGATACTATCAGTCATTTAGGTTTCATCATAAATGAGTTTATTACTTTCCTATTGCTTCCAAACCAATCTTCAGTTTTAGCTTTCAATGTAACTGTAAAATCAAAATATATTATTGCCCTGCCTTGAATTAATGTTATGCATCTACATGTGTGGGCAACTTATAAATAAAGAGAATTTACCTGTTTACACTCAAAATAATACCTTAAAAGAAGTTCCAGTTTTGCCTTCTACAGTACAGATTTTTGTGAAAATGGAGCAGAAAGAGCATAAAGTCATGGAAAATGCAGAGGCGATGGCCCTAAACAGGCTTATGTTGAAATCGGCTTTCTTGAGAAGCTCTCATCCAGATTCAATGAACTAGTGTCTCTAAAATATTTAAATGCAATCCTTGGCAAATAACGGGTAGTCAATAAATAATAATTATTGTTATCTTTAACACTGACTATTTTAGTAACTTTTAACCTAAATTGGGGTGAGAACACCTGGCTCCACCCGTTCTTAAGTTATAATAATTTAGTTTCAACAATAATCTTCCCCAGATTTTTGTACACCGCCCTACCCCCCCGCCTCCGCCAAGAAAAGGTATCTTTTGTATTTTTGCCTTGTTTTTGTATATTAGGTGAGTGTGAGGGAGGCCTAAAAGCAAATGGTATATTAAATTTTCTTTCAAAAAAAATTCCAACTGTGCATACTTTTTAAAAGTGCTCCTCCCAGACTCAACAGGAGGATTAAAGGGTTTTTTTTTTAACATAATCCATTAATGGCCGTTCCAATTATATTCATGCCGCTGTCACCTAGTGGAGAGTTTAGTGAGTGGAAAACAGAAAAGGGAGCGTCCTGGATACATTTCTCCAGAGTGCACTACTGCCATCTGGTGGTGATATTTACTAGGCCTGCCCTCAGCTCATGAAAAAGCATTTTACCAAAGGGATATGCCTCTGTAATTACAATCAGTGTGATGGCATGACTAACAGCTCCTGCAACCACTAATTTTGATACCCTCTCATCTTTCCAGAAAATAAATATGATTGGCCTTGAGTCATACTGACACTTGAAGGCAGAGCTGTAACCCTCAGCATCAACTCTTGACTCTGAGACACATCTTATGCTAAAGCTAAAAGCTAGAGGAATGCCTGGAAATTGCCCCATTTCTAATCTCTTCAAATGGGTTAAAGTTTTAGGAATATTAAACAACTTACTGCTTGTTTCAGAGTTGGTATGATCGCCTGAATTTCTACATTTGTAGCTCTCTGTATTGAGGATGTCTTTAAATATTATTTTTTAGTAATTTTTGACTAAAATTAAATTTTAATAATGTTGAATTATTAAATGGTATCTGTACCCATTGCTTAACACAGTTCTTAAGTTCTCCCCTCATATAATTGAATAAATATACTTTTATTATACCTGAGAAATAATTTTTAAAACTGTAATTAGGGCCCTTAAATCTCAACACCTCTGGATTTCTACTTCCAAACCCACAGAGTCTAAGAGAATATACACTTGAGAGGAAAGACAACTTTTTTGGTTTCTTCCAAATAATCACTTAGTCCAGGCTCTTGCCTAACGTGAGAATATTCAACCAAAGTGAACGACTTCAGAAACCGAACCCAGATTTCTACCAGAGCAGTTCTGCTTTCATTTTATAGACACTGTAACTCATGTACCTCATCCAGTTTCCCTCGTTTTGCAGACTGTAGGAAAGGGAGTGGATAGGACTTCCTTGTGTGTATTTTGAGCCCTTCCCGCATTCCTGGCTCCATTTTATAATCTGCCCTTTCCTGCCTCTTACTTTTGCCTTAAATACACGGTGCTCTGTCTTTCCTCAATGCCTTATACTTACTGAAAAGATGCAGAGTATATAGAACTATATGGACTATATAAACAATTGTGTGTCTGTATTTAAAATATATGCATATATACATAAATAAAATCTAAATGCAAAAGCTCTGTCTCCCAGGCTGGAGTTCAGTGGCAGGATCTCAGCTCACTGCAAGCTCCGCCTCCCGAGTTCACGCCATTCTCCTGCCTCAGCCTTCCGTGTAGCTAGGACTACAGGCGCCCGCCACCACGCCCGGCTAATTTTTTGTATTTTTAGTAGAGACAGGGTTTCACCTTGTTAGCCAGGATGGTCTCAATCTCCTGACCTCGTGATCCACCCCCCTCGGCCTCCCAAAGTGCTGGGATTACGGGCGGGAGCCACCGCGCCTGGCCAAAAGGCTCTCTTTCAAAATAAAAAATTGAAATAAATATTGTATCTGTTAAATAAAGAAATTCTTTTTTCAGTATAAAATATTCTCTGACTAGATTTCTTTAGCAAGAAGGAAAAAGATTCAAGGCTTACACAGTTTTGCTTATCCTGTACTCCGTTTTTAAGTTCCTGACAAAGAAAAGGTAGTAATTCTTCTTATGCTAATTAAACTGGTGGGTTTTTCTCAGCTATGAAATAAGCGCTAAAATCTCTCACATTAGAATTAGTTTCAAAGTTGGGAAATATTGTTTAGATAATTATTTGAATAATAAAACAATGGTTAGGCCAGATTCAAAAGTATATCAGTAAATATAAATGAAACAGCAGTTAACTAAGTTTCTTTCTTAAAAATACATTATTTTGAAGGCTGAAACATTTCTAATCAATACATAATAGAATAATTTTATTGTTCCTGCTGCAAAAGTTTTCTTTTTTTTTACTATAATGATCAGAAACCACTTTCACGAATTGCAAACCCAGGAAAAAAGTTTTATTTTGCTTATCATGAACATATAAATGTACAGCTTTTACAGCTGTTTTCCAAGTTATTCAGGAAGATTCTTGACAAAGACTCTGTCCTTGATCTAATGCTAGTTAAGCTCCCCCGAGTGTCTCTCTGACTAGGCTCTGGATCTTGGGTTGTGTCCATGGTTGGCTTATTCCACTTTTGGCAAAAATCTTGCTAAGTCAGTTTACGGTAAATCTGACTACCCTCTATACGATATCTTATCACCCTGGCCTTCCTTCAGTAAAAATCCTGTTAGGTCAGTTTAGCAAAATATTACCCTACTCTTGGTAATATTCCATCCACCAAAGCCTGACTGTTCCCGTTAGCTACAAGTCTCCACTTTTCCTTATCATATTCAGAGTGGAGACTGATCTCTCTCCTCTACTATAAAACCCCATTGCAGAAGCCTCCCTTGAATAAAGTCTTCTTCACTGCCTTTAACATGTGTCGTAAACAATTTTTCCTTTAACAAGTCCAGTGGATGCCCATGGACAGCAGTGTCCCATACGGTCCTATGCCTGCTGCCCACCCACCTGAACATTTCCATCCTGGCCTTATTAAGAATTCAACAGAAATAGTTGTATCTTCTACACTGCATAATTTTTAAAACCCTACCCCTTCTACAAGCTCATTTCATCTCAACTATAATCTTGAGAGATAAGTGTAAAAGCCGTATTTTACAAGAAGAGATTGAGGCTCAGGGACATCAAAAGACTTGTCAGAATCAAATTGCAATGAGAGCTTAGATCTACTAAACCTATTCTGACTATTCTTTCTGCTAAAGTTTTTATTTTCTCATGGCTGTAGTGGGGGCTTGATATGGTCCAGCTGTTGATGAAGACAACGGAAGTGCATCTCCTCTCCTTCGACCCATAGCTATACATACACTCAGCCCCAGTCTCCAAGTGAGTACAAAAAGACCCTGCTTTAACAAGGGCAAACACAGTTATGCTCAGAATCCCAGTAAATCTGAATGCCATATGCTTGTACCATTTTGTAATTTAGGCTTGTGGGGCTTCTTTATAAGGTAAAATATTAAGTGATAGACTCTATGATTAAGAATATGTATGAGTTAATTACTCTTTCTTAGTAAGTGTTATGGATAGAATGTCTTTCCCTTATGACAATGTTCCAGAGTACAGGATCTGATTTCTCTAACTTTGCCTTAGATTATCCCTAAATTAGATGTCAGTCCCAGGAAGCTCCAACGCCTCTGTGTCAGGAAGGAGTTTGGCTTCAGAGGAGCTGACATCAAACCCACGCTGAAGAACCTCACCTCCGGGAAACCTGCAGGTCTGTGTCGTCTGCATCAGAGGTTTGGTGGGATGAATCCCTCATTCACTCTCCAATGTGCTGCCATGTAAGGCACCTAGTCATAGTTTGGCAACAGAATTTGCTCCCAGGATTTTCTCATCTTTGTAGACTACGCCTTTAAAATGCACCTTTCTTTAGTGTACACTGGCCAGACACCGAGTTTCATCTTGTTCACCATGATAAAGAGCAGAAGGGAAAGGATCTTTTATTTCCCTGTAGCTTGGAGTTACTCTCTCACCACCAGAGGGCAGGTGTGTACCAGGATGCCAAACCACAGCTTGCCTATTTTGAGGACGGTATTTCAGTTATGTCAATATACGGATATCTTGACAAATGAGTGAAGAACTTCCAAAGAAATACAAGTGATTAATTGTGCTGATTAAGCCCTAGGGTAGGGAGCAGGAGAGCCTGCCGGGATCGCTGAGTGTGCATCAGCACAGAAAAGTGACAGTAATTGGGGTCCCATACTGAGAAGGCTTCAGATCAAGGAAGTTCAAGCTGGGCACACGGACCTCGTTAACCAAATCTTCTATGGTGTCTTTACTCAAGTTGTGGTTCATGCTTATTAAAAAATGCAGACTCTCAGGGCAGCTGCATCAGAATCGTCATGTTTAACAAGCTCCCTGGGTGATTCTTTCTCTCTTGAGTTTGAAACAGGATCTTGAGAGTGTCAGCAGCTCAGCAAACTCTTTCAAAGCTAAGGTTCAGGTTGGGGAAACCCACAAGCTTTCTGGATTTTGTTGTGAACTTTTAAAAGCCCCGTCCAGGCGCCCATGAACGTAAGGCCTACTTGGTGGCACTTCTCTGTGGAACAAACAGGCAGATGTACAGATACAAATCATCTCTTTGTCTTGGCTCTTTCCTCGGCCTTTACACACTCCTCAGGAATACAAGTTTCATGAGCAATTTAACCCTCAAGATGTATACAAACGGATTTTTATTTAACAGATAAATTATACTTTAAAGTTGAGCTGGAATTCGTACTCATTTTAAATGGAATCTTAGAAATATGATCATGAGACAGCCTCAGCCATCAGGGATCATGCAATAATGACTTCTTGTGCATCAGAAGGAATTTCGTGTGAATCAGGGGCTAGAACTCCAGCCATATATTGTCCCTAAAGATGGTTTCTAGGATACAAAGCCACTCCTTCTGATTCTAAATTTATGTAACAGGTTTGAATTCTATAGATACCAACTTGAGTGCGAAGAAATAGAACTCTTGTCCTGTCTCCAGAAATATAGTATTGGGGCTAAATTTAGTCCAATCAGTCTTTTATCAGAATTACTAATTCAGTCAAAATTTAATTCAAATTTTAATTCAGCTTCCTACTTCTTCCTCTGGAAGATATGCAAGTCTAGAGAGGAGAAGTCCATTCATTCGTGGCAGGGAGGGTGAGATTCTGTCTACTTTCATTATTTTGTGGCACAGTGCTGGATGGTGCTGGCTCCCACAGGTGACACAGTCATCACCAGTACAGTGTGCAGGAGATACCAGCCAGCATCTCACTTATAAAGGTCCACATACATCACAGTAATGTGCATCTCCTTGATCTATGACTTGTTTTTGGCCAGGTAGCCTCTGGCCATGATCATCAGCTCATGCTCCAAGTTACTTTCCACAGCTTACCATGGAGCCTTGGGAAGAGTACAGACCTCTTCAGTGCCACTCCCCAGCCACAGGGAATCTCAGGTAGAGCTGAGCCCTCCTTTCGTCAAAATATATCATTTCTGTTTTTTCCCCAAGCCTCATGGTATATGGTATCTCGGAGGTTTCTACTCTTAAACTGCATCCCAAACATGGCAAATCTGTTTTCACATCTCTCAGAAATGCCACATTTTTCAAGGGACATATTTATATTTTCTTCCTTTCCCTTCTTCACCTACCACAGGGAGGAAGTACAAATTCCTCTCTTCATCCGAAACAGCATTCCCAGGTCAGCCATGTCTTCCTAGAGCTCAAATTTTTAACATCCTTCCAAGGAAAGAAGGGAAACCAGTTTGATCTCTTATACCCTACTTGAGTCAGTCCTGTTTTGTGATAAGAGCAGCATCGTTGCTCATTTAGACTGTCAGTCCTTGCTGTCCACGGAGGTCTTCACATTCATCAATGCAGTTTGAGCTAGAAGTCAGATGGGAATATGGCTACAGGTATCTTCAGGAAAGAGAAAGGAAATAGTGTTAATAGTTGGCTATTCTTTCCTATTTTGCCTCGCCATACATGCTTGTGCCCAGAGAGAGTGAGTCACGACACAATCTTAATCTCCTTTATCTATTTCGGTACGTTCTCAGAGGCTATCCACAGAATATGATTAATGTTACTATCTTCACCCAGACAATAAGAGAGTTCTGGGATTTCCCTGGTGTGCTGGGACCCCTTGTGGGAAACACTAAGTAAAATGTATTTGACAAGAGGCAAATGGAGAAAAGACTAGCTGGAGCCAAGAGCTGGTGTGGTTTCAGTGTGTGCATACAAAGGGAAGCATAAAGAATATTTTTTGTTGGGCAGTGATAGAATTGCTCTGTATCCTGATTCTGGTTGAAGACACATTAATCTATAAATTTTTTAAAATTCGTAGAACTATGCACCAAAAAGTCACTTTTACTGGATGTTGCTTATCTATCTGTCTATCTGTCTATCTATCTATCTTTCCGTGGAAGTTTCCATATTAAATAGCTTCTACAGGTAGGCTTAAATGAGCTGCCATTTACAAAGAAAACAAAAATTGAAGCTACATTAGGATTCTATTTTTTGTATTTATTTTCTGAAGTAGCATGGTTCTACCACATACAAATAAATTTGTAAAACAAATATTCCAGTATATTTTCAAAAATTTTATAAAATATTAATAAAAATGATCTCATGGTGTTTCATTTATAGATGTGTTAATCTTTCCATTATTATACACATATAATATTTTGGGAACTGTTTCAATTTAATTCAATATTTTAAAGTAATTATGGTTTTCATTATCTTTTCTTTTAAAATAATCTAAAGTTACATCCTGTGTATGCATTATATGTGCTTGCTAAATCTTTATAGCTTACTTATACTTGACACTCAGAAACAGAATTCTATGTCTTCATATCCTCTCCTTTAGAGAGCACAAAATGTAAAAGCAGACACATTCTTAGTAAACTCCTAGAATAAACACTTCTGGAATTGTGTGTTAATATAGCTTTAGTAAAGATAACAGAAATAGTAAATGTGGTCTCTGACTTGAGTTTTCAGCTTTTTTTTGTTGGATTAGAAGAGAACAGAAATTTTGAAGATTTTTCATAACTATATAAAGGAAGGAAAAATTTTAAAAAGACCTAAATATTAAAAAACATGGCAAAAATCCAGAATCAAGTAATATAACACACTTGATAACACAAAAGAATCTTGTAGCAGGGGTAACAATAAATAACATATAAGCATATTTTTAAAATTAAGAAGACATAAGAACAAAAGTCAAAATTCATATACCTATGTAACACCATCTATGTTTTGTTTCTTCAATAACTAAAATCCAAGATCACAAATATTTTCAAAATACTAGCTCTTATTTCCCTAGTGACCTACTATCTAGTAGTTATCCCCACTATTCCTGGCTAATTATCTATTAGCTACTTAACAACTTAACTATTACTACTACAAGAACCTACTACTACTATTGCTGCTGCTATTTTACAAAAACTGCAATTACTTTTTCACCCACCTAATACAACTACTACTACTCCTGCCACCTAGCTAACTGCTCTCTCCTTGGCTAGCTACTAGGGAGAATAAGAAGGATTTTCACCCTGCAGTGCTCAAGTACCTATGTCTAATGAAAATGGATAACACCCATGAAGCAAAAAGATAGTATGTCATAAATGCACTGCAGTTGCCACTGATTACATGTACTATAGCAGGCCAAAGGTGAATGAAATAAGCCTTTGCTGATTGCAGGATTAGGAAACTTTCAGAGGATGTGTGTTTTAAGGGGGCCCAGCACAGTGGCTCACTCCTGTAATCCCAGCACTTTGGGAGGCTGAGGCAGGTGGGTCATCTGAGGTCAGGAGTTTGAGACTAGCCTGACCAACATTGTGAAACCCTGTCTCTACTAAAAATGCAAAATTAGCCGTGCGTGGTGGCGAGCACCTGTAATCCCAGCTACTAGGGAGGCTGAGATAGGAGAATCACTTGAACCCAGGAGGTGGAGGCTGCAGTGAGCCAAGGCTGCGCCATTGCACTCCAGCCTGGGCAACAAGAGCAAAACTCCGTTTCAAAAAAAAAAAAAGAATAGTATAATCAAAGGCACAGAGGACAGAGGTAGATAAGCCACAGGTTCAGGAAATGATATGCAAGAAGGACATGACTTTGTTTCTTATTTCACACAGAAAATAAAAGCAAAAGAGAATAATTCATATGCTTTCACTACACCCATATATTCTGCTTACCTCTTTTAAATTGATGAATGCTCTCTTTTTAAACCTGAAGTTCACTGGATCCTGTTCCATCTGTTCACTAAATCCCTTTCTCTCCCCTCAAGGACTTGCCTTCTGCAATTGACACTGACCCTTCTCTTTCTTGCACTGACAAAATATTTTTCTCTACCAGGTCATTCCTATCAACAGATAAACATGTTAAAATATATTCCATCTTTAAAAACCAGCCAACAAAAACAAAAACAAACACCAACTTCATTGCCCCTATATTCCTCTCCAGCTATTGCCTCATTTCTCCATTCTTTTTACAGCAAACTTGAAATAATTGTCAAAATCACTCTCAGCCTTCTCTCCTCTCCTCTCATTTTTTGTTGAACCCACTCCATTCATGCTTCTGTCTCCACCACTCTTCTAAAATTGCCCTTGTCAAGATTACTGAAGATTTCCACATTGCCAAACTCAATGATCATTGTCAGTTCTCAATTACTGTTTGTCAAAAGCATTTGCTGGGGTGGTCCTTTTAAAAACATATCCTTTACTTGGCCTCCCTCCTGACACTGACTGGCTGTTCCTTATTCTTCTTTGATGGATCCTCATCAATTTATTATCCTCTAAATGTAGAGTGCCCCAGAGCTCTGTCCTCAGCTTCTCATTTACTCTTATTTCTGTAGTAATCTTATACAACATCATGACTTTAAATTCCAATCACTGATAATTCCAAAGGCATATCCCAATTCCTGACCTATCATCTAAACTCCAGACCTGTACATCCAACTAGCATATTTCACAGAGGTCTTCTCTAATCAGTCTGTGTGAAATAGTCTACCTCACTCCATCCTACTCCAGATGTACTTCTCTACTTACCATAATGGATTTTCTCCACAGAACCTATCACTGCCAAACAAATTATTCATTTTTTTGTTTCCTATCATGCTACCCATAACTTCTTCATTCCCCCTTCACATACCACCACCGTTAGAATGAATGAACCATAGGAGCAAGGAATTCTTTGGTTTTATTGACTGTGGTAGCCCCAGTATTCAGATAAATCAACAAACATTAAGCTAGACTAAGCAAAAAGAGAGAAAGGCCAAATAAATAAAATGCAGATGAAAAAGGAAACATTACAATCGATACCACAGATACATAAAAATCATTGGAGATTATTATGAACAACTATATGCCAACAAATTGGGAAAGCCAGAAGAAATGGATATGTTCCTGGACACATACAGCCTAGTAAGATTAAGCCATGAAGGAGGAGAGTGGGGGTTGGTTTCTGGGCACAAAAAAATAAAATAGGAAAAATGAGTAAGACCTAGTATTTGATAGCACAACAGGGTGAATATAGTCAATAAGAATTTAATCGTACATTTTTAAAAAACTAAAATAGTATAACTGGATTGTTTGTAACACAGAGGATAAATGCTTGAGGGGATGAATACCCCATTTTACATGATGTGATTATTACACAATCCATGATTGTGTGAAAACATTTTATGTATCCCATAAACATATGCACCTACTATGTGACTACAAAAGTTTTTTTAAAAAATTTAAAAAGGGTTAAACCATGAAGAAACAGAAAACCTGAACAGACTGAAAACTAGTAACGAGATTAAAGCCAAAAATAAATAAATAAATAAAAGCCCAGGATCTGATGGATTTAATGCTGAATTATACCAAACATTCAAAAAAGAACTAATACCAATTGTACTCAAGCTATTTTTAAAAATTGAAGAGAAGGGAACACTTCCAAATTATTATGTGGGGGCCAGCATTACCCTGATACCAAAATGAGATTAGGACACAATAAAAAAATAGAAAACTCCAGGCCTCATAAAGATAAATGCAAAAGCCCTCATTAAAATACTAGCAAACCAAATACAACAACACATTAAAAAGATCATTCTCCATTATTGGGTCGGATTCATCTCAGGGATATAAGAGGATGGTTCCACATATGCAAATCAAACAATGCGATACTTCATATCAACAAAATAAAAGGACAAAAACCATATAATCATTTCAATAGATGTTGAAATAGCATTTGATAAAATTCAACATCTCCTCATGATAAAAACTCTCAACCAACTGGATATGAAAGGGATATGTGTCAGCACAATAAGGACCCATATAAGACAAGTCAACAGCTAATATCATACTAAATGGGGAAATACTGAAGTTCTTTCCAATAAAATCTGTGATTCTCAAAATCACAGGCAACAAAAGCAAAAGCAGACAAATCTGATTACATCAAGCTAAAGAGCTTCTGCATAGTAAAGGAAGCAATCAACAAAGTGAAGACACAAAGTGAAGAAACAAGTCAGAGATGCCACTTTTATCACTTCTTTTCAACATAATACTGGTTGTCCTAGCTAGAGTAATTAGGCAAGAGAAAGAAGTAAAGGGCATCCAAATACAAATACAAGAAGTCAAATCAACCCCATTTAAAACAGCTTGAAAAAAAAAACCCTAAACCTAAAATAGCCAGGAATAAATTATTCCAAAGAACTCAAAGATTTCTATAAGGAAAACTATAAAACGCTAATGAAAGAATGTGAAGAAAACTCAAGAAAATGGAAAGCTACTCTATGTTCATGATTGGAAAAATTAATATTATTAAAATGTCTATAGTGCCCAAAGTGATCTACAGATTGAATGCAATCTGTATCAAAATACCAAAGACATTATTCACAGAAATAGAAAAAGCAATCCTTAAATGCGTATAGAACCATAAAAGACTCCCAAAATCCAAAGCAATCCTGAGCAAAACCCAGAAGGCATCACACTACTTTATTTCAAATTACAGTAGAAAGCTATAATAATCAAAGCAGCATGGCACTTGCGTAAAAACAGACACATAGACCAATGGAATGGAACAGAAAACCTAGGAATAAATCCACACACTTAACAGCCAACTCATTTTTTACAAAGATGGCAAGAACATACACTGGGGAAAGGATAGTCTGTTTAATAAATGATGCGGGGAAAACTGGATACCTACAGGCAGAAGAATGAAACTAGATTACTATCTTTCACCATATACAAAAATCCGTTCAAAATTGATTAACAACTTAAATATAAATAGACCTGAAAATTTGAAACTACTTAAACAGAACACTGGGGAAATGCTACAGGACATCAGTTTGAGCAAAGGTTTTCTTGGTAATACCTCAAAATCACAGGTGACAAAAACAAAAACAGACAAATGGGATTGCATCAAACTAAAGAACTTCTACCTGGCAAAGGGAGCAATTAACAAAGAGAAGAGATAACCTGAAGCATGGGAAAAACATTTGTAAACTCTCCATCTGCCAGGAGATTAATAAGCAGAATATATAAGGAACTCAAACAATTCAATAGCAAAAAAGCAAATGCCATGATTTAAAAATGGTCAAAAGAGCTGAATAGTTATTTCTCAAAAAGACATACAAATGGCCAACAGGTATATGAAAAAAGGCTCAACATCATTAGTGATTAGGAAAATGCAAATCAAAACCACAATGAGCTATCATCTCACCCCAATTAGAATGGCTATTATGAAAAAGATAAAAAATAACAAATGCTGATGAGGAGGCAGAAAAAGGTACCTTGTTGGAGAGAATGTAAAGTAGTACCCTGTTTGATGGGAATATAAAGTAGTAGAGTTAGTATGGAAAATAATATGGAGGGTCCTCAAAAAAAACTAAAAATATAACTACCTTATAATCTTGCAATTCCACTGTTGGGTTTATATCCAAAAGAAAGGAAATCAGCATATCAAAGAGATATCTGCATTCTCATGTTTATTTCATTACTATTCACAATAGCCAAGATATAGAATCAGCTTAAGTGTCCATCAATGGATGCATTGATAAAAAATGTGGTACACATACACAATAGAATATTATTCAGCCATATATAATCATAAAATTCTACTCTTTGAAGCAACATGGATGGAACTGGAGGCCATTATTTGAAGTGAAATACACCAGGCACACAATAACAAATATCACAAGTTCTTACTCATAAGTGGAAGCTAAAAAAGTGGATCTCACAGAAGTAGAGAGTATAAATGCTGGTACCAGAGGCTGAGAAGGGAAGTGGGGAGAAAACAATAAAAAGATATTGGTTAAGTGATACAAAACATAGTTAGATAGAAAAAGTAAGTTCTTGTATTTGATAGCACAGTAGGGAAACTATTGTTAACATTAATTTTTTGTATATTTTGAAACAACTAGAAGAGATTCATAAAGTTCCCAACACAAAGAAAAGATAAATGTTTGAAGGGACAAATATACAAATTACCCTAATGTGAACATTACATATTGTATACAAGTATCAAAATATCCTATATACCTCCAAAATAAGTAAACTGTTATATACCAATAAAAATTTTTAAAAAATACAAGGCTCACATACTACAAGAGATTGCAAATGATGGTCACAGATGTGTTTTAATTGTCTTAAAATACAAAATTGTAATTAAAATTTTGACAAAGTTATCAACACATAAACTTTGGAATTTTATATAAATATTTGGGTTTATGATTTCTACTGAAAAATTAGAAATTGCTTATTTTAGTTAACATGTAGTACATGCTAGGCACTGTTATAATTGCTTGTGATAGTTTTATATGTCAACTTGCCTTGAGCACCGGATGTCCAGATATCTAGTTAAACATTATTTTTGAGTGTGTCTGTGAGTTTGTTTCCAGAAGAGATTAGCATTTGAATTTGTAGACTGAGTAAAGCATATTGGCAACCACAATATGGGAGGGCATCATCCAACCCATTCAGAGCCTGAACAGAAAAGACAAAAAAAAAAAAAGTGGAAGAAGGGAGGAGTCAGCTTCTGTCTGTCTTATTGTTTGAACTGGGTCATTGATCTTCTCCTGCCCTTAGAGGTTCCTTTCTCAGGCCTTCAGATGAAGACTAGAATCTACACCATCAACTATCCCCAGATCTCACGCCCTCAAAATCAACCAGTGACCTTCCTGGGTCTCCAGCTGGCAGATGGCAGATCATAAGACTTCTCAGCCTTGATCACTGTGGGAGCCAATACTTTACAATAAATCTATTTATATATGCATCCTATTGGTTCTATTTTTTGGAGAAACCTTACTAATACACTGCAATTATTACAAATAATTACCGCATTTACTCATTAAACATCTCTATGATGAATTACTAGTACTGTAGCACAGAAGGGTTATGGGCTTTCCTGAAGTCTTCTATCTAGTAACTTTGGCGGTGGGACTCAAACTCAAATAATGTAATTTTGTGGTTCAGGCCTTTATCACTATCTTCTCTGAACCAGCATTCCTGAGAGGCTACAACACCTAGAGCTCAGCGCCAGCCTCCCTATGTAGCTGGAGCAAGCACTCTGCAGTGTGCCAAAGATGCTTCTCTCTTTTACCTCACCTGCTTTAACCCTACTGACATTCACCAGAATCTGTAATCCTTGTCAGACTGAAATGTCATACTTGAATCAATGATCATTTGAATGTCCATTTACATATAATCACTAAATTGGGTCCTAAATTTGTTAAAAGGCAAGTAAAATATAATTCTTGTTTATTCATGAGTACAGTCATATTGAATATAGCTTATACAGAGTTGACGTTATTCATCAAAAGAGTAGTACAAACCAAATGAGACATTGCAATAAATTTCAGAGTTCAACAGAAAGAAAAATTTTATAAATACTCACCAGCCATGGGGACAGGGGGTTTCTATGTTTACTGCTGCATCCCAGAGTCTCCACAGTGTGTTATTGGAGCTCCATACATATTTTTGAATGAATGTATGAATGGCTAAGTCTTAACTCCTCCTCCCTGATTCAGTTTAATTTCTGATTTCTCTTTAGCATTTTTCTACTCTCATTTTATATATTTAGTGGGAAGGCACATAGGAAGCATTATATCCAACAAAAAAATCAAATAACCTCCAATGGAAGTTCAAGAGAAAAAGGGATCATATGCGGTTGGGGGGAACTAGAGGCTTCATGGAAGAAGCAGGCCCAAAAGAACTGGTAAAATGTCCGTAGGCAGAGATAAATGGAAGGAGTTTCCAGGCCCTTGAGTGAGTCAGACCAAACTATTTGTACCATATGCCATGGAGTTTGGCAGCTGCTGAGGGTTTTGAGCAGGTGGATGTTGATTTTCTTTTGACATTTACTTGGCTTAAGAAAATAACTGAGAATGAATCTATGCTATACAAAATTAATAACTAAAGCAAAAGTGAAATTCTGGCTTGGATTTGTTTACAGGAGGATCTTGGGCAGTATCTGTGGCTTTCAACCTCATGCAACCCGACAGTTTTGTCAGATTCATCTTTCTCCAAAAAGTTATTCAGAAAGGATATTGGGTTAAGATAAGACTCAGGATCCTGGAATTCAGTATCAATTAGTTACCAATGGTGTGACCTTGGGCAAGTCACTTACTCAACTGGAACATCTTCATCTGTTAAAATATTAATAATTTCATATTTTCCTCATAACCTGGAATTATTTAATGAGTGAACATACTGCAGGAATTCTTTGGAAGTTGTAAAGTGCTCTATTCTGCCCTTCTCTGCTGCCCCCAGCCTGCTTCAGCAGCATAATGATAACATGTGTAAAACATACAAAAATGTAGTGGTAAAAATTGTATTGTATTACTCTGCATTTTTGGTTGTTACTACGTGCAGTGATGCTTGGTGAGAAAAAATGCTCCTGGCCACCTGGAATCCAAAGTGACATTGTGTTTTTGTATTCCTCTGCTTTTGGAAGAGTGTATCCTTTTCAATTTGTTGAGAAAGCCATTAACTAAGAGAAAAAGATTTAAAGCCATGAAATCTTTTTTCCCTAGAGAAACAAAAATGAATGACAAATATAGTAGCCCAATAGTTGGTCTAAACAGTGAGATACTACTTACAAAAGTGAGAAATTTGAAGATGATCTAGAAATTTTACAGCCTAGAATTTTAAGTTACTAAAGAACAATTGTGGGAAATAGAGTTAATTTGTAGCATCTTAAACTTCTGTTCTTTGATTTTTAAAAGACTCTCTGAGAATTTCCACACCCTCAATAGAGAAACATTGAGATTAACTGAGAGTATAATTTAGTTCTGACCCCAAGAAAAACCCATTAAGTAAGCTGATTTTGTTTGTTTTGTAATTACTTCCCTCACTCCCAAACCCACTGTGAAACTTCTTCCATTGTCATTCCTTTTTAGACACTTATTTTCTTTCTTCCCCACACCCTCCCAACATAAATATATTTATTGCATCTTGTGCAGTCATCTACACACCAGATAACCCCTTCCACTATGCCAGATATTCCATTTCCATCTCAAATATACTCTAGATATCAAAATCTACCTGTACTGGGTTCTAACCCCTCTGGAACTTCCCTTCTACTCTTTTAATGATAATTGATTGAAGTGTCCCTCATTCTAATAAATACATTTGTGTTTTAATTGGGCCCTCTGAAAACATAAATTCAATACAGTGGCATTTCAAGTAATGAGAATTTTAACTGTAGAAGTCAAATAAAAGAGATTTTGGACTGAGTGCGGTGGCTCACGCCTGTAATCCCAGCACTTTGGGAGGCCAAGGAGGGTGGATCACCTGAGATCAGGAATTTGAGACCAGCCTGGCCAACATGGTGAAACATCATCTCTACTAAAAATACAAAAACATTAGCTGGGCATGGCGGTGCACGCCAGTAATCCCAGCTACTCGGGAGGCTGAGGCAGGAGCATTGCTTGAACCTGGGAGACGGAGTTTGCAGTGAGCAGAGATTGTGCCACTCATTCCACATTCCAGCATGTACGACAGAGCCAGACTCTATCTCAAAAAAAAAAAAAAATTGCAATAAGCTTTGCAAAAGTGTTTCTTATAACCACAACTATTAAGGCTAAACTAGATGATATCTGATAAACCAATTTCAATATCGCTTCCTTAGAATCAGTATTAAAGGTCTCTAAACTATTTAAGCAGGAGCCAAAAGTTTACACACTTCCAGAGTCCAATCTGTAACAGGATAATGTGAAGTGGTAGAGTATTAGACAATAAGAAATGTTGTAAACTGGGGTAAACTAGAGCATGCATGCACAGCAAAAAGGAATAATGCATTAAAAATATAACACCAGAGGGGGCAGAGCAAGATGGATGAATACAAGCTTCCACTGATCTTCCTCCACAGAAACACCAAATCTAACAACTACCTACACACAAAAAAAAGCACCTTCATAAGAACCCAAAATCAGGTAAGTGATTACAGAACTTGGTTTTAATTTCATATCATTGGAAGGGGCACTGAAGAGGGTAAAATGACAGACATGAATTGCCAGTATCACTCCTACTTGATCCTCCAGCAGTGGCCACATGGCACAGAGAATCCATGGCCTTGGGGTAAGGAAAGCAACGATTGTGGGACTTTGTATTGAAACAGTGCTGTCCTGTCACAGCAGGAAGCAACACTAGGCAGAACTTAGCTGATACCAACAGAGAGAGGATTTAGACCAGCCCTAGCCAGAAGGGAATCATCCATTCCAGCAGATGGAACTTGAGTTTCAGCAAGCCTTGTCACCACAGGGTAAAGTGCTCTGCAGTTTGAAATAAACTTGAAAGGCAGTTTAGTCCACAAAGACTGCAACTCCTAGACAAGTTCTAGTGCCATGCTGGGCTTAGAGCCAGTGGACTTAGGGGCCATGTGACCTAGTAAGACACCAGCCAGGGCAGCCAAAGGAGTACTTGTACCACCCATCCCCTAAACCCAGGAAGCACAGCTCACAGCTCTGAAGGAGACTCCTTCCTTCCACTCAAGGAGAGGAGAGGGAAAAGTTAAGATGGCCTTGTCTTGCAATGTGGATAGCAACATAGCCACAATAGAATAGGGCACTGGGCAGAGTCCTGAGGCACCCATTCCAGACCCCAGCACCCAGAAGACATTTCTAGACCTACCTTGGTCCAGAAGAGAACCTGCTGATTTAAAAAGAATGACCCAGTCCTGGCAGGATTTATCACCTACTGACTAAAGAGCCCTTGGCCTCTGAATAATCAGCAGTGGTTGATAGGTAGTACATGCCATGGGCCTTAGGTGAGATTCTGAGACATGCTAGTTCAGGTGTGACCCAGCACATTCCCAGCTGTGGTAGCTATGGGGAGAGACACATTCTGTTTGAGAAAAGCAGAGGGAAGAGTAAGGGGACTTTGTATTGCAGCTTAGGTACCAGCTTGGCCACAATAGGGTGGAGCATCTAGTGGGGTCTTGGGATCTCTGATTCCAGGCCTTAGCTCTTGGATGGCATTCCTGGACTTGCCCTGGTCCAGATGGGTGTCCACTGCCCTGAAGTATGGGTCCAGGCCAGGCAGCATTCACCACAAGCTGACTAAGGAGCCCTTGGGTGTTGAGTAGACATTGGAGGTAGCCTGGCAGTACTCCTTTCAGGCCTTTGGTCGTGGTGGCCACAGGAAGAGATGCCTCTGCTTATGAAAAGGGGAGAGAAGAGTAGGAAGGGCATTGTCTTGTGGATTTGGTGCTATCTCAGCTGCAGTAGAATACAGCACCAGGTAAATTCCTCAGGTTTCCAACTCCAGGCCCTGGGTCCCGGACAGCATCTCTGGACCTGCCTTTGGCAACTAGGAACTCACTGCTCAGAAAGGAGGGACACAAGCCTGGCTGCTATCACCACCTGCTGATTGTAGAGACCTAGGGCCTTGAGTGAACATAGGTGGTAGCCAGGTAGTGGTTACAATGGGCCTTGGGCAAGACCCAGTGCTATGCTAGCTTTAGGTCTGATTCAGTGCAGTCTCAGTGGTGGTGGCCATGGGAGTGCTCCTGTCAACCCTCCCCCAGATCCAGGTAGCTCAGCACAAAGAGAGAGAGTTCGTTCGTTTGTGAGAAATTAAGGGGAGGGAACAAGAGTTTCTGCCTGGTAATCCAGAGAATTCTTGCAGATCTTATCTAGGATCACACGGGCAGTACCTCTATGAGTCTGCAAGAGCCACAATGTTACTGGACAAGGGATGCTCTCTAATAAAGATATGGCTGCAGTGACCAAACACAGATCACAACACCCAAGTCCCTTCTAATACCTCAAAAGTATTCCCAAGAAAGAATGGTACAGACAAGCCCAGACTGTGAAGACTAGAATAAATACTTAACTTTTGAATGCTCACACACTGATGAACATCCACAAGCATCAAGATCATCTAGGTATAACATGACCTCATCAAAAAAACTAAGCCACCAGGAGCGAATCCCAGAAAGATAGAGATATGTGACCTCTCAGACATAAAATTCAAAAATAGCTGTTTGGATGAAACTCAACAAAATGAAAGAGAAAGAATTCAGAATCTTATCAGATAAATTTAATAAAGAGATTGAAATAACTAAAAAGAATCAAGCAGAAACTCTGGAGTTGAATCATGCAATTGACATATTGAAGAATGCATCAGAGTATTTTAAAAACAGAATTAATCAAGCAGAAGAAAGAATTAGTAAGCTCATAGACAGGCTATTAGAAAATACAGTCAGTGGAGACAAAGAATAAAAAAGAATGACACACATCTACAAAATCTAATAAATAGCCTCAAATGGGCAAATTGAAGAGTTATAGCCCTAAAGAGGAGATAGAGAGAGAGCTAGGAGTAGAAAGTTTATTTAAAGGGGTAATAACAGAGAACTTCCCAAACCTAGAAAAAGAGCAGATTTAACCGAAAGAAGACTGCCTCAAAACATTTAAGAATCAGATTCCCAAAGGTCAAGGATAAAGAAAGGACTCTAAAAGCAGCAAGAGAAAAGAAAGAAATAACATATAATGGAGGTCCAATACATCTGGCAGCAGACTTTTCAATGGAAAACTTGTAGGTCATGATAGAGTAACATGACATACTTAAAGTGTGGAAGAAAAAAATACTTTTATTCTAGAACAGAATACCTGTAGAAAATATCCTTCAACCATGAAAGAGAAATAAAAACTTTCTCAGACAAACAAAAGCTGAGAGATCTCATCAACACCAGACCTGTCCTATAAGAAATGCTAAAGAGAGTTCTTTAAGCTGAAAGAAATGGATGCTAACAAGCAATAAGAAATTTTCTGAAGGTATAAAACTCACTGGTGGCTAGGCTCTGTGACTCATGTCTGTAATCCCAGCATTTTGGGAGACGAAGACAGGAGAATTGCTTGAGCCCAGGATTTCAAGAACAGCTGGGCAACATGGCAAAACCTAATCTCTACAAAAATTAAAAAATCAGGTGGGTTTCGTAATGCATGCCTGTAGTCACAACTATATGAGACTGAGGCAGGAAGAGCTCCTGAGTTCAGGACATTGGCCTGAGTAATAGAGCAAGATCATGTCTTAAGAAAATAAAAATAAAGAGAATAAAACTCGCTGGTAATAGTAAGTACACAGAAAAACAAAGACAACTATAACACTGTAATTGTGGTGTGTAAACTGCTCATATGTTAAGCAGAAAGACTAAAAGATGAACTGATCAAAAATAATAACTATAACAACTTTTTAAGACATAGTACAATAAGACATAAATAGAAGCAAAAGTTAAAAAGCAGGGGGACAGTGTTAAAAGTAGAGTTTCTATTTGTTTTCTCTTTGCTTATTTGTTAGTTTGTTTATACAATTAGTGTTAACTTGTCATCAGTTAAAATAGTGGATTACAAGGTATTATTTACTAACTCCATGGTAACCTCAAATCAAAAAACATCCAATGAACACACACAAAAAAATAAAAAGCAAGAAATGAAAATATACAACTAGAGAAAATTATCTTCACTAAAAGAAAGACAAGAAGGCAGAAAAGAAAGAAGAGAGGACCACAAAACAACCAAAAAGCAAATAACAAAATAACAGGAATAAGTCCTTACTTATCAATAATAACATTGGATATAAATGGACTAAACTCTCCAATCAAAAGACTCAGAGTGGCTGACTGGATAAAATAAAAAAAAAAAAAAAGCGAGACCCAATAATGTTCCCTATAAGAAACACACTTCAACTATGAAGACACAAATAGATTTAAAATAAAGGAATGGAAAAAGATATTCCCTGCAAATGAAAATTTAAAATCACAGCCGGAGTAGCTTTACTTATATCAGACAAAATAGATTTCAAGATAAAAATTATAAAAAAGGCAACGAAGGTCATTATATAATAATAAAGGGGTCAATTCAGCAAGAGGGCCTGACAATTTTAAATATATATGCACCCAACACTGGAGCACCCAGATATGTAAAGCAAATATTATTAAGTTAAACAGAGTGAGATAGACCCTAATACAACAATAGCTGGAGACTTCAACACCTCACTTTTTTTTTGGGGGGCAGATTATCCAGAAAAAAATCCACAAAGAAATATCAGGCTTAATCTGCACTATAGACCAAATGGGCCTCATAAATATTTATAAAACGTTTCATCCAGTGGCTGCAGAATACACATTCTCCTCAGCACATGGATTATTCGCAACGATAAGCCATATGTTAAGTCACAAAACAAGTCTTAAAATATTCAAAAAAAGCTGAAATAATATCAAGTATCTTTTCTGACCACAATGTAATAAAGATAGACATCAATAGCAAGAAAAATTTTGGAAACTATAAAAATACATGGAAATTAAACAATATATTTATAAATCACTAGCGAGCCAATGATGAAATTATGAAGGGAATTTTAAAAATTCTTCAAAAATGATAATGTGGGCCAGGCATGGTGGCTCACGCCTGTAATCCCAGCACTTTGGGAGGCCGAGGCAGGCGGATCACCTGAGATTGGGAGTTCAAGACCAACCTGACTAACATGGAGAAACCTTGTCTTTACTAAAAATACAAAAAAATTAGCTGGGCAAGGTGGCCCATACTTGTAATCCCAGCTACTCAGGAGGCCGAGGCAGGAGAATAGCTTGAACCCGGGAGGCAGAGATTGCAGTGAGCGGAGATCGCACCATTGCACTCCAGCCTGGGCAACAAGAGCGAAACTCTGTCTCAAAAAAAAAAAAAAAAAAGAAAAGAAAAGAAAATACGATGTACCAGAGTCTATGGGTTATAGCCAAAACAGTACTAAGAGGGCAGTTTATAGCTATAAGTACCTACATCCAAAAAGTAGAAAAATTTCAAATAAACCACAGAGCAGAAGTAAATAAAATTGAAATGAAGAAAACAATACAAAATGTCAATGAAACAAAGCATTACTTTTTTGAAAAGATAAACAAAATCAACAAACCTTCAGCTAGACTAAGAAACAGAGAAGACCCAAATAAATAAAATCAGAGATAACAAAGCAGACATTTCAACTGATATCGCAGAAATTCAAAGAATCATTAGAGACTACTATGAACAATTATATGACAATAAATTGGAAAACCTAGAAGAAATGTATATGTCCCTAGATACATGTAACCTACCAAGATTGAACCATGAAGAAATCCAAAACCCGAATAGAACAATAACAAGTAATGAGAGTGAATCTGTAATAAAAATTCTCCCAGCAAAGAAAAGCCCAGGACCTGATGGCCTCACCGCTGAGTTTTATCAACCACTTAAAAAGCAACTAATACTGTTCTACTCAAACTATTCCAAAAAATAGAGGAGGAGAAAACACTTCCCAAATGATTTTATGAAGCCAGTTTAACCTTGATACCAAAACCAGACAAAGAAACCTAAAAAAAAAAAAAAAAAAAACTATAGGCCAATATCTCTGATTAACATTGATGCAACAGAATGAAGGACAAAAACCATGTGATTATTTCAATTGATACTGAAAAAGCATTTGATAAAATTCACCATCCTTTCATGATAAAAATTCTCAAAAAACTGAGGATGGAAGGAACACACTTCACAATAAAAGTCATATATGACAGACCCACAATATCACATTAAATGGGGAAAAACTGAAAATCTTTCCTCTAAGGTCTAGAACATGACTAGGATGCTCACTTTCACCACTGTTATTCAGTATAGGACTGGAAGTCCCAGCTAGAACAATCAGAAAAGAGAAAGAAAGGGCAGGCACCCATATTGGAAAGGAAGAAGTCAAATTCTCCATGTTTGCAGATTACATAATCTTATATTCGGAAAAATCTAAAGACTCTACCAACAAACTATTAGGATTGATAAACAAATTGAGTAAAGTTGCAGGATACAAAATCAAGACACAAAAATTATAGCATTTCTATATGCCAGCAGTGAACAATCTGAAAAAAAATCAGGAAAATAATCCCATTTATTATAGCTACAATTAAAGTGAAATATCAAGGAATTAACCAAAGAAGTTAAAAATCTCTACAATGAAAATTATAAAACATTAATGCAAGAAATTGAAGATGACACACACAAAAAATGGAAAGATGTTCCTTGTTCATGGATTGGAATAATTCTGTAAAATGTCCATACTACCTAAAGCAATCTACAGATTCAATGCAGTCCCTACCAAAACACCAATGACATTCTTCACAGAAATAGAAAACACAATTCTTAAATTTATATGGAACTATGAAAGACCCAGAATATCCAAAGCTATCCTGATCAAAAAGAACAAAACTGGAGGAATCATATTACTTGGGTATTTTCACCAGAGAGATTAAAACTATAAGAAAAAAAATCCAATGGAAACTGTAGAAAGGGAAAATACCATAATAAAGGTGGAAAATGTCTTTGATAGTCTCATAGACCTGAGACTGTGGAAGAAAAAAATAGAAGTTGAAGATAGAACAATTCAAGCTACCCAAACTAAAATACAATGAAAAATAGAGAGTGGAAAAAAAAGCATAACAGAGCATTAAAGAGCTGTGGAACAAGATCAAGTGGTTTAACATATGCATGATTAAAATCCCAGAAGTATAGGAAAGAAAGATTGGGGAAGAAAAAATATTTGAAATAGTCATGGCCAATAATTTTTTAAAATGATGACAGAATCTCTCCTCATCCTGACAAACACTCACACAAATCCAAGAAATTCAAGTTTACCAAGCACGATAAATACCCCAAAGAACACCTACAATATTATAATTAAACTGCAGGGGAAAATCTTGAAGGCAGCTAGAAAGCAAAGACACATTACATATAGATAAGAATTACAGCAGACTTTATGTCAGAAACCTTACAAGCTAAAAAAATGGAGTTACAATATTTAAAGTGTTGAAAAGAAAACAAAAATAACCATCAAACCAGAATTACAAACCCAGAGAAAATATCTTTCAAAATGAAAGAAAAATACAGAATTTATCAGCCAAATAAAATGGAAGGAATTCATTGCCAGCACACCTACTCTACAGGAAGTGTCAAAGAAAATTTCTCAAACAGAAGGAATATGATATCAGACAGAAGCTCGGATCTACACACAAAAGTACAGAGTCCTGAAAATAAAATAAAGGAAGGTAAAATAATTTTCTCATTTCAAATTGTTCAAAAATTACTGACTTTTTAAAGGTAAAAAATAGTACTAACGTATTGTGTATTTATAGAAAATGGAAAAGTGATAATGAATGAACAAAAAGAAAATTAGGAATATATTGCTGAAAAGTGTCTAAACTATATGTGACATGTAGATTAAATAATAAAATGCATATTGTAAAGACTAGGGCAATCAGCAATAAAATAAAAAGAAAAACAGAGATGTGAGTGAGAAATCAATAGAGAAGATTAAATAGGAGCATAAACTGTTCAATTAACACAAAAGGATGCAGAAAAAGTGGAAGAAAGTTGAAGCAAATAGAAAACAGCTAATTTAAAATGGTTGATTTTTAACTCAACCATATTAGTAACCACCCTTAATACAAATAGTCTAAATGAAACAAAAGGCAAGTTTAAAAACAAAAGGTGGTTGAAAATCATTTAAAAGACAAATATTATCAGTTTATGCTTTTAAATTTTTTTTATTTCCATTGGTTTTTGGGAAACAAGTGGTGTTTGGTTACATGAATAAGTTCTTTAATGGTGATTTCTGAGATTTTGGTGCACCCATTGCCCGAGCAGTACTACACTGTACCCAATGTGTAGTCTTTTATGCCTTGCCACCCCTGACCTTTTACCCTTAAGTCCCCAGAGTATCAAATGTATCATTCTTATGCCTTTGCATCCTCATAGCTTAGCTCCCACATTTGAGTGAGAAAATATCATGTTTTGTTTTCCATTCCTGAGTTACTTCACTTAGAATAATAGTTCCCAATTCCGTCCAGGTTGCTGCAAATGCCATTATTTCTTTTCTTTATATGGCTGAGTAGTATTCCATGGTGTCTGTGTGTGTGTATATATATATAATACCTATGTATTAAAAATAATATATATTAGATATATATCTATTACAGAAATAGAAAAATATATATCTAATATTTTTAATAGATATATATATCTATCATTGTTTGATTTTTTGATTATGGCCATTCTTGCAGGAGTAAGGTGGTATTGCATCATGGTTTTGATTTGCATTTCCCTGATAATTAGTGATGGCAAGCATTTTATATATATACCACATTTTATATATATATATATACACACACACACACACACACACACACACACACACCAATATATATATTGGTATATATATGTGTGGTTTATATATTTTATATATATATAATGTGGCATATATATATATATAATGTGGCATATGTATATATATATAATGTGGCATATATATATATAATGTGGCATATATATATATAATGTGGCATATATATATATATATACCGTATTTTCTTTATCCCCTCATTGATTGATGGGCATTTGAGCTGGTTCCAAATTTTTGCAATTGTAAATTGTGCTGCTGTAAACATGCATGTGAAAATATCTCTTGTGTACAATGACTTATTTTCCTCTGGGTAGATACCTAGTAATGAGATTACTGGATCAAATGGTAGTCCTACTTTTAGTTCTTTAAGTAATCTCCACACTGTTTTCTATAGTGGTTGTACTAGTTTACATTCCCACCAACAGTGTAAAAGTGCTCCCTTTCACCACATCCCCACCAACATCTATTATTTTTTGATTTTTTGATCGTGGCCATTCTCTGCAGGAGTAAGGTGGTATTGCATCATGGTTTTGATTTGCATTTCCCTGATAATTAGTGATGCCAAGCATTTTTTCATATATTGTTGGCTATTTGTATGCCTTCTTTTGGGAATTGTGTATTCATATCCTTAGCCCAGTTTTTGATAGGGTTTTTTTTTCTTGCTGATTTGTTTGAGATCTTTGTAGATTCTGAATATTAGTCCTTGTCAGAGGTTCAAATTGTGGAGATTTTCTCCCATTCTGTGGGTTGTCTGTTCACTCTGCTGATTATTTCTTTTGCTGTGCAGAAGCTTTTTAGTTTAAGTCCCATCTATTTATCTTTGTTTTTGTTGCACTTGCTTTTGGGTTCTGGGTCATAAAGTCTTTGCCTAAGCTAATGTCTAGAACAGATTTTCTAATGTTATCTTCTAGAATCTTTATGGCTTCAGGTCTTAGGTTTAAATCTTAGATCAATCTTAGTTGATTTTTTTATAAGGTGAGAGATGAAGATCCAGTTTCATTCTTCTACATATGGCTTGCCAGTTATCCAAGCACTATTTGTTGAATAGGGTGTCCTTTTCCCACTTTATGTTTTTGTTTACTTTTTCAAAGAAAAGGTTGCTGTAAGTATTTGGCTTTATTTCTGGGTTATCTATTCTGTTCCATTGATCTATATACCTATTTTTATACCAGTATCATGCTGTTTTGGTGACTATGGCTTTACAGTATAGTTTGAAGTCAGGTAGTGTGATGCCTCCTGATTTGTTCTTTTTGCTTAGTCTTGCTTTGGCTATGTGGGCTCTTTTTTGGTTCCATATCAATTTTAGGATTTTTTTTTACTAGTTATGTGAAGAATGATCATGGTATTATTTATTTATTTATTATTTTATTTTATTTTGAGATGGAGTCTTGCTCTGTCACCCAGGCTGGAGTGCAGTGGTGCGAACTCGGCTCACTGCAAGCTCCGCCTCCCAGGTTCACACCATTCTCCTGCCTCAGCCTCCCAAGTAGCTGGGACTACAGGCGCCTGCCACTGCACCTGGCTAATTTTTTATATTTTTAGTAGAGATAGGGTATCACCGTGTTAGCCAGGATGGTCTTGATCTCCTGACCTCGTGATCTACCTGCCTCGGCCTCCCAAAATGCTGGGATTACAGGAGTGAGCCACTGCGCCCAGCCGATCATGGTATTTTGATGAGAATCACATTGAATTTGTAGACTGCTTTTGTCAGAATGGTCACTTTCACAATATTGATTCTACTCATCTATTAGCATGGGATATGTTTCCCTTTGTTTGTGTTATCTATGATATCTGTCAGCAGTGTTTTGTAATTTTTCCTGTAGAGGTACTTCACATGCTTGGTTAGGTATATTCCTAAGTTGTTGTTGTTGTTGTTGTTGTTGTTGTTTTTCCAGCTATTGTGAAAGGGGTTGAGTTCTTGATTTGATTCTCAGCTTAGTCACTGTTGGTGTATAGAAGAGCTACTGATTTATATACATTAATTTTGTATCCCGCAACTTTTCTGAATTCATTTACCAGTTCTAGGAGCTTTTTGGATGAGTCCTTAGGGTTTTTAAGGTACACAATCAAATCATCAGCAAACAGTGACAGTTCAACTTCCTCTTTATCGATTAGGATGCCCTTGATTTCTTTCTCTTGTCTGATTGCTCTGGCTAGCACTTCCAGTACTATACCAAATAAAAGTGGTGAAAGTGGACATCCTTGTCTTGTTCCAGTTCTCAGGCAGAATTCTTTCAACATTTCCCCATACAGTAGTATAATGTTGGCTTTGGATTTTTCATAGATGGCTTTTATTACCTTAAGGTATGTCCCTTCTATGCCAATTTTCTTGAGAGTTTTCATCATAAAAGGATGCTGGGTTTTGTCAAATGCTTTTTCTGTGTCTATTGAGATGATCATGTGATTTTTGTTTCTAATTCTGTTTATGGGGGTTATCACATTTATTGACTTATATATGTTACACCATCCCTGCCTCTCTGGTATGAAACCCACTTGATCACGGTGGATTATCTTTTTAATATGCTGTTAGATTTTGTTGAGGATTTTTGCATCTATGCTTATTAGGGATGCTGATCTGTAGTTTTCTTTTTTTATGTCCTTCCCTGGTTTTGGTATTAGGATGATACTGGCTTCATAGAATGATTTAGGGAGGATTCCCTCTTTCTCTGTCTTTTGGAATAGTGTCAATAGGATTAGTACCAATTCTTCCTTGAATGTCTGATAGAATTCAGCTGTGAATCCAGCTGGTTCTGAGTTTTTTTTTTTTCTTGGCAATTTTTTATTACTATTTCATTTCAGTCTTGCTTCTTGTTATTCATCTGTTTAGAGAGTCTATATCTTCCTGGTTTAATCAAGGAGGGTTGTATATTTCCAGGAATTTATCCATCTCCTCTAAATTTTCTAGTTTATGCATGTAAAGGTGCTCATAGTAACCTTGAAAATCTGTTGTATCTCTGTGGTATCAGTTGTAATATTTCCCGTTTCATTTCTAATTGAGCTTATTTGGATCTTCTCTCTTCTTTTCTTGGTTAATCTTGCTAAAATCTCTCAGTTTTATTTATCTTCTCAACTAATTAGCTTTTTGCTTCATTTATCATTTGTATTTTGTTTGTTGCTTGGTTTGTTTCAATTTTATTTAGTTTTGCTCTGATCTTTATCATTTCTTTTCTTCTTTTGGTTTGGGTTTGGTTTGTTCTTGTTTCTCCAGTTCCATGAGGCATGACCTTAGATTGTCTATTAGTGTTCTTTCAGACTTTTTGATGTAGGCATTTAATGCTATGAACTTTTCTCTTAATACTGCTTTTGCTGTATCCTAGAGGTTTTGATAGGTTGTGTTACTATTATTTTTCAGTTCAAAGAATTATTTAATTTCCATCTTGATTTCATTGTTGGCCCAATGATCATTCAGGAGCAGGTTATTAAATTTCCATGTATTTGCATGGTTTTGAGAGATCCTTTTGGAGTTGATTTCCAGTTTTATTCCACTGTCATCTGAGAGAGTACTTGATATAATTTCGATTTTTAAAAACTTACTGAGACTTGTTTTGTAGCCTATCATATGGTCTATCTTGGAGAATGTTCCATGTGCTGATGAATAGAATGTAAATTCTGTAGCTGTTGGATAGAATGTTCTATAAATATCTGCTAAGTCCATTTGTTGTAGGGTGTAGTTTAGGTCCATTGTTTCCTTGTTGACTTTCTGTCTTGATGACCTGTCTAATGCTTTCAGTGGAGTATTAAAGTCCCCCATTATTATTGTGTTGCTGTCTAGTACTAATTGTTTTTCAAATTTGGGAGCTCCAGTGTTAGGTGCATATATATTTATAATTGTGGTATTTTCCTGTTGGACTAGTCCTATTATCATTATATAATGTTCCTCTTTGTCTTTTTTAAACTGCTGTTGCTTTAAAGTTTGTTTTGTCTGATATTAAGAATAACTACTCCTGCTGGCTTTTGGTGTCCATTTGCATGAAATGTCTTTTTCCACCACTTTACCTTAATTTTCTGTGAGTCCTTATGTGTTAGGTTAGTCTCCCGAAGACGGCAGAAACTTTAGTGGTGAATTCTTACCCATTCTGCCATTCTGTATCTTTTAAGTGGAGCATTTAGGCCATTTACATTCAATGTTAATATTGAGATATGAGGTACTATTCTATTCATCATGCTATTTGTTGCCTGAATGCCTTGTTTTTCTTTTCATTGTGTTACCGTCATATATGTCCCGTGAGATTTATGCTTTAAATGTATAGTTTGGTGTATTTCAAGGACTTGTTTCAAGATTTAAAGCTCCTTTTAGCAGTTCTTGTAGTGCTGGCTTGGTAGTGGTGAATTCTCTCAGCAATTGTCTGGAAAAGTCCATATCTTTCCTTCATTTATGAGGCTTAGTTTTGCAGGATACAAAATTCTTGGTTGATAATTGTTTTGTTTAAAGAAGCTAAAAATAGAACTCCAATCCCTTCTAGATTGTAAGGTTTCTGCTGAGAATCTGCTGTTAATTTGATAGGATTTCTGATGCTTTTGCCTCGCACCTCTTAACATTCTTCATCTTTACTTTAGATAACCTGATAACTATGTTCCTAGGCAATGATTTTTGTTTTAATTTTACTTTAAGTTCTGAGGTACATGTGCAGAACGTTCAGTTTTCTTACACAGGTATAGAGACATGGTGGTTTGCTGCACCCATCAACCCGTCACCTGCATTAGGTATTTATCCTAATGCTATCCCTCCCCTAGCCCCCCACCCCCCAGCAGGCCACAGTATGTGATGTTCCCCTCCCTGTGTCCATGCGTTCTCATTGTTAAACTCTATCATTGATGGACATTTGGGTTGATTCCAAGTCTTTGCTGTTGTCCACTCTTTATCCATTCTATCACTGATGGACATTTGGGTTGATTCCAAGTCTTTGCTGTTGTGAACAGTGACTCAATAAACATATGTGTGCGTGCCTATTTAGAGTAGAATGATTTATAATCCATTGTGTATATACCCAGTAATGGGATTGCAGGGTCAACTGGTATTTCTAGTTCTAGATCCTTGAGGAATCACCACACGGTCTTCCACAATGGTTGAACTAGTTTACACTCCCATCAACAGTGTAAAAGCATTATTATTTCTCCACAGCCTCACCAGCATCTGCCATTTCCTGACTTTTTAATGATCGCTATTCTAACTGGCATGAGATGGTATTTCACTGTGGTTTTGATTTGCATTTCTTTAATGACCAGTGATGATGTGCATTTTTTCATATGTTTGTTGGCTCCATAAATGTCTTCTTTTGGGAGGTGTCTGTTCATATCCTTCACCCATTTTTTGATGGGGTTATTTCTTTTCTTGTAAATTTGTTTAAGTTCTTTGCAGATTCTGGATACTAGCCCTTTGTCAGGTGAATAGATTCAAAAATTTTCTCCTATTCTGTAGGTTGCCTGATCACTCTTATTATAGTTTCTTTTGCTGTGCAGAAGCTCTTTAGTTTAATTAGGTCCCATTTGTAAATTTTGGCTTTTGTTGCCATTGCTTTTGGTGTTTTACACATGAAGTCTTTGCGCATGCCTATGTCCTCAATGGTATTGCCTTGGTTTCTTCTAGGATTTTTATGGTTTTAGGTCTTGTATTTAAGTCTTTAATCCATCGTGAGTTGATTTTTGTATAAAGTGTAAGGAAGGGGTCCAGTTTCAGTTTTCTGCATATGGCTAGCCAGTTTTCCCAACATCATTTATTAAATAGGGAATCTTTTCCCCCTTGCTTGTTTGTGTCAGGTTTGTCAAAGATCAGATGGTTGTAGATGTGTGATGTTATTTCTGAGGGCTTTGTTCTGTTCCATTGGTCTGCATATCTGTTTTGGTACCAGTACCATGCTGTTTTGGTTACTGTAGCCTTGTAATATAGTTTGAAGTCAGGTAGTGTGATGCCCCCAGCTTTGTTCTTTTTGCTTAGTATTGTCTTGGCTATGCAGGCTCTTTTTTGGTTCCATATGAAGTTTAAAGTAGTTTTCTCCAATTCTGTGAAGAAAGTCAGTGGTAGCTTGATGGGGATCACATTGACTCTATAAATTACTTTTGGCAGTATGGCAATTTTCACGATATTGATTCTTCCTATCCAAAAGCATGGAATGTTTTCCCATTTGTTTGTGTCCTCTCTTATTTCCTTGAGAGGTGGTTTGTAGTTCTCCTTGAAGAGGTCCTTCACATCCTTTGTAAGCTGTATTACTAGGTATTTTATTCTCTTAGTAGCAATTGTGAATGAGAGTTCATTCATGATTTGGGTCTCTATTTGTGTGTTATTTGTGTATAGGAATGCTTGTGATTTTTGCACGTTGATTTTGTATCCTGAGACATTGCTGAAGTTGCTTATCACCTCAAGGAGATTTTGGGCTGAGACAACAAGGTATTCTAAATATACAATCATGTCATTTGCAAACAGAGACAATTTGACTTCCTCTATTCCTATTTGAATACCCTTTATTTCTTTCTCTTTCCTGATTGCCCTGGCCAGAACTTCCAGCACTATGTTGAATAGGAGTGGTGAGAGAGGGTGTCCTTGTCTTGTGCTGGTTTTCAAAGGAATGCTTCCAGCTTTTGCCCATTCAGTAAGATATTGGCTGTGGGTTTGTCATAAATAGCTCTTATTATTTTCAGATACATTCCATTGACACCTAGTTTATTAGAGTTTTAGCATGGGGGGGTGTTGAGTTTTGTCTGAGGCTTTTTCTGCATCTATTGAGATAATCATGTGTTTTTTGTCATTGGTTCTGTTTACGTGATGTATTACCTTTTTTGATATGCATATGTTGAACCAGCCTTGCATCCCACGGATGAAGCTGACTTGATCGTGGTGGATAAGTACCGGGGGAACCCACCCCCAATATTTCAACGTAGGTTCTATTTTCCATAAGTGTCGGCCAGCTGAGACATAAAGAGAAAGAGTACAAAGAGGAATTTTACAGCTGGGCCTCTGGGGGTGACATCACATATCAGTAGGAACGTGATGTCCACCTGAGCTGCAAAACCAGCAAGTTTTTATTAAGGATTTCAAAAAGGGAGGGAGTGTAAGGACACGAGTAGGTCACAAAGATCACATGCTTCAAAGGGCAAAAAGGGGAACAAAGATCACAAGGCAAAGGGCAAAAGCAGAATTACTGATAAGGGTCTATGTTCAGTGGTGCACGTATTGTCTTGATAAACATCTTAAACAACAGAAAACAGGGTTCGAGAGCAGAGAACTGGTCTGACCTCAAATTTACCAGGGTGGGGTTTTTTCCCCACCCTAATAAGCCTGAGGGTACTGCAGGAGACCAAGGCATATTTCAGTCCTTATCTCAACTGCCTAAGACAGAGACTCCCAGTGCAGCCATTTATAGACCTCCCCCCAGGAATGCATTCCTTCCCCAGGGTATTATTAATATTCCTTGCTAGAAAAAGAATTTAGTGATATCTTCCCTACTTGCATGTCTGTTTATAGGCTCTCTGCAAGAAGAAAAATATGGCTCTATTTTGCCCAACCCCACAGGCAGTCAGACCTTATGGTTGTCTTCCCTTGTTCCCTAAAATCACTGTTATTCTGTTATTCTGTTCTTTTTCAAGGTGCACTGATTTCATATTGTTCAAACAGACATGTTTTACAATCAATTTATACAGTTAACACAATTATCATAGTGGCCTTGAGGTGATGCCCATGCTCAGCTTATGAAGAAAACAGGATTAAGAGATTAAAGTAAGACATGCATAAGAAATTATGAAAGTATTATTTGGGAACTGGTAAATATCCATGAAATCTTCACAATTTATGTTCCTCTGCCGCAGCTCCAGCCGGTCCCTCCATTTGGGGTCCCTGACTTCCCGCATCAGATAAGCTGATGTGCTGCTGGATTTGGTGTGCCAGTATTTTATTGAGGATTTTCGCATCGATGTTCATCAGGGATATTGGCCTAAAATTTTCTTTTTTTGTTGTGTCACTGCCAGGTTTTGGTATCCGGATGAGCTGGACTCACAAAATGAGTTATGGAGGTTTCCCTTTTTGTATAGTTTGGAATAGTTTCTGAAGGAATGGTACCAGTTCCTCTTTGCACCTCTGGTAGAATTTTGCTGTGAATATGTCTGGTCCTGGATGTTTTTAGGTTGGTAGACTATTAATTACTGCCTGAATTTCAGAACCTGTTATTGGTCTATTCAGGGATTTGACTTCTTCCTGGTTTAGACTTGGAAGAGTGTATGTGTCTAGGAATTTATCCATTTCTTCTAGATTTTCTAGTTTATTTGTGTAGAGGTGTTTATAATATTCTCTGATGGTAGTTTGTATTTCTGTAAGATTGGTGGTGATATGTCCTACATCATTTTTTAATGTGTCTTTTTGATTCTTCTTTTCTTTTTTATTAGTCTAGTAATGGTCTATGTATTTTGTTGATCTTTTCAAAACAACCAGCTCCTGCATTCATTGATTTTTTTGAAGGATTTTTCATGTCTCTATCTCCTTCAGTTCTTCTCTGATCTTAGTTATTTCTTGTCTTCTGCTAGCTTTTGAATTTGTTTGCTGTTGCTTCTCTAGTTCTTTTAATTGTGATATTAGGGTGGTGATTTTAGATATTTCCTGCTTTCTCTTGTGGGCATATAGTACTGTAAATTTCCTTCTACACTTTGCTTTAAATGTGTCCCAGAGATTCTGGTATGTTTTGTCTTTCTTCTCATTGGTTTCAAAGAAAATATTTATTTCTATCTTCATTTCATTATTTACCCAGTAGTCTTTCAGGAGCAGGTTGTTCAGTTTCCATGCAGTTGTGCAGTTTTGAGTGAGTTCCTCAATCCTGAGTTCTAATTTGATTGCACTGTGGTTTGAGAGACTGTTTGTTATGATTTCCATTCTTTTGTATTTGCTGAGGGTGTTTTACTTCCAACTATGTGGTCAATTTTAGAATAAGTGCAATGACGTGCTGAGAAGAATGTATATTCTTTTGATTTGTGGTGGAAGTTCTGTAGATGTCTATTAGGTCTGCTTGGTCAAGAGCTGATTTCAAGTCCTGAATATCGTTGTTAATTTTCTGTCTCGTTGATTTGTCTAATATTGACAGTGGGGTGTTAAATTCTCCCAATATTATTGTGTGGGAGTATAAGTCTCTTTGTAGTTCATTAAGAACTTGCTTTATGAATCTGGGTGCCCCTGTACTGGGTGCATATGTATTTAGGATAGTTAGCTCTTCTTGCTACATTGATCCCTTTACCATTATGTAATGCCGTTCTTTTCCTCTTTTGATCTTTGTTGGTTTAAAGTCTATTTTGTCAGAGATTAGGATTGCAACCCTTGTTTTTTCTTGTTTGTTTGCTTTTTGTTGTTGTTGTTTTCCATTTGCTGGGTAAACATTCCTCCATCCCTTTATTTTGTGCCTATCTGTGTCTTTGCATGTGAGATGGGTCTCCTGAATGCAGCACACTGACAGATCTTAACTCTTTATCGAATTTGCCAATCTGTGTCTTTTAATTGGGGCATTTAGCCCATTTACCTTTAAGGTTAATATTGTTATGTGTGAATTTGATCCTGTCATTATGATGCTAGCTGGTCGTTTTGCCCACTAGTTGATGCAGTTGCTTCACAGTATTGATGGTATTTACAATTTGGTATGTTTTTGCAGTGGCTGGTACCAGTTGTTCCTTTCCATATTTAGTGCTTCCTTCAGGAACTCTTGTAAGGCAAGCCTGGTGGTGACAAAATCTCTCAACATTTGCTTGTCTGTAAAGGATTTTATTCCTCCTTCACTTATGAAGCTTAGTTTCACTGGACATGAAATTCTGGGTTGAAAATTCTTTTCTTTAAGAATGTTGAATATTGGTCCCCACTGTCTTCTGGCTTGTAGGGTTTCTGCAGAGAGATCCACTGTTAGTCTTATGGGCTTCCCTTTGTGGGTAAGCCAACCTTTCTCTCTGGCTGTCCTTAACATTTTTTCCTCCATTTCAACCTTGGTGAATCTGATGATTGTGTGTCTTGAGGTTGCTCTTCTCAAGGAATATCTTAGTGGTGTTCTCTGTATTTCCTGAATTTGAATGTTGGCCTGTCTTGCTAGGTTGGGGAAAGTCTCCTGGGTAATATCCTGAAGAGTGTTTTCCAACTTGGTTTCATTCTTCCCATCACTTTCAGGTACACCAATCAAATGTAGATTTGGTCTTTTCACATAGTCTCATATTTCTTGGAGGCTTTGTTCACTTCTTTTCACTCTTCTTTCTCTAATCTTGTCTTCTTGCTTTATTTCATCAAGTTGATCTTCAATCACTGATATCCTTCCTTCTGCTTGATCAATTCGGCTACTGAAGCTTGTGTATGCTTTACAAAGTTCTTGTGCTGTGTTTTTCAGTTCTATCAGGTCATTTATGTTCTTCTCTACACTGGTTATTCTAGTTCACAATTCACCTAACCTTTTTTCAAGGTTCTTAGCATCCTTACATTCGGTTAAAACATGCTCCTTTAGCTCACAGGAGTTTGTAATTACCCACCTTCTGAAGCCTACTTCAATCAAGCCATCAAACTCATTCCCTGACCAGTTTTGTTCCCTTGATGGCAAGGAGTTGTGATCTTTTGGAGGAGAAGAGGCATTCTGGTTTTGGGAATTTTCAGCCTTTCTGCGCTGGTTTCTCCCCATCTTTGTGGTTTTATCTATCTTTGGTTTTTGATGTTCATCACCTACAAATGAGGTTTTGGTGTGGAACGTCCTTTTTGTTGATGTTGATGCTATTCCTTTCTGTTTGTTAGTTTTCCTTCTAACAGTCATGTCCCTCAGCTTCAGGTCTATTGGAGTTTGCTGGAGGTCCACTCCAGACTCTGTTTGCCTAGGTGTCACCAGTGGAGGCTGCAGAACAGCAAATGTTGCTGCCTGATCCTTCCTCTGGAAGCTTCTTGCCAGAGGGGCACCTGCCAGATGTCAGCCAGAGCCCTCCTGTATGAGGTGTCTGTCAGCCCCTACTGGGAGGTGTCTCCCCGTCAGGCTACACGGGGTTCAGGGACCCACTTGAGGAGGCATTCAGTCTGTTATCAGAACTCGAATGCTGTGCTGGGAGAACCACTGCTCTCTTCAGAGCTGTCAGGCAGGGATGTTTATGTCTGCTGAAGCTGTGCCCACAGCCGCCCCTTCCCCCAGGTGCTCTGTCCCAGGTAGATGGGGGTTTTATCTATAAGTCCCTGACTGGGGCTGCTGCCTTTTTTTCAGAGATGCCCTGCCCAGAGATGAGAAATCTGACAGTCTGGCTACAGCAGCAGCCTTGCTGAGCTGCAGTGGGCTTGCCCAGTTCGAACTTCCTGGTGACTTTGGTTACACCATGAGAGTAAAACTGCCTATTTAAGCCTCAGCAATGGTAGATGCCCCTCCCCCCACCAAGCTTGAGCGTCCCAGGTGGATCTCAGGCTGTTGCTGGCAGCGAGAATTACAAGTCAGTGGATCTTAGTTTGCTGGGCTCCATGGGGGTGGAACCGGCTGAGCCGGACCACTTGGCTCCCTGGCTTCAGCACCCCTTTCTCGGGGAGTGAATGATTCTGTCTCGCTGGTGTTCCAGGCGCCACTGGGGTATGGAGAAAAAAAAAAAAACCTCCTGCAGCTAGTTCCGTATCTGCCCAAATGGCCGCCAAGTTTTGTGCTTGAAACCCAGGGCCCTGGTGGGGTAGGCACCACAGGGAATTTCCTGGTCTGTGGGTTGTGAAGACCATGGAACAAGTGCAGTATCTGGGCCAGAGTCCCCGGTTCCTCAGGCTCAGCCCCTCAAGGCTTCCCCTTGGGTAAGGGAGAAAATTCCCCAACCCCTTACGCTTCCCAGGTGAGGTGATGCCCTACTTTGCTTTGGCTTACCCTCCATGGGCTGCACCACTGTCCAACCAGTCCCAATGAGATGAACCAGGTACCTCCGTTGGAAATGCAGAACTCACCCACCTTATGTGTGGATCCCGCTGGGAGCTGCAGACTGGAGCTGTTCCTATTCGGCCATCTTGATCAGCTTCAGGCAATGATCTTTTTGCAACAAATTCCCCAGGTGTTCTTTGAGCTTCTTGTATTTGGATGTCTAGATCTCTAGCAGGGCTGGAGAAGTTTTCCTCGATTATTCCCTCAAATATGTCTTCGAAACTTTTAGATTTCTCTTCTTCCTCAGGAACACCAATTATTCTTAGGTTTGGATGTTTAGCATAGTCCCAAATTTCTTGGAGGCTTTGTTCATTTTAAAAAAATTCTTGTTTGTCTTTGACAGATTGGGTTAATTTGAAAGTCTTGTCTTCGAGCTCTGAAGTTCTTTCTTCTGCTTGTTCAACTTTATTGCAGAGATTTTCCAGTGCATTTTGCATTTCTCTAAGTGTGTCTTTGATTTCCAGAAGCTGTGTTTGTTTTTTATTTAGGCTTTCTATTTCACTGAAGAATTTTCCTTTCATATTCTGTATCATGTTTTTGATTTCTTTAACCTGGACTTCACCTTTCTCTGGTGCCTCCATGATTAGCTTAATAATTGACCTTCTGAATACTTTTTCTGGCAATTCAGAGATTTTTGTCTTGTCTGGATCCATTCCTGGTGAGCTGATATGATCTTTTGAGGGTGTTAAAGAACCTTGTGTTGTCATATTACCAGAATTGTTTTTCTGGTTCCTTCTCATTTTGGTAGACTATGTCAGAGGGAAGATCTGGGGTTCGAGGGCAGCTGTTCAGATTCTTTTGTCCCATAGGGTCCTCCCTTGATGTGGTGTTCTCCCCCTTCCCCTTGGAATGGGGCATCCTGAGAGCCCAACTGTAGTGATTGTTTTTGCTTTTCTGGCTCTAGCCACCCAGTAGAGCTACTGTGCTCTAGGCTGGTACTGAGGAGTGTCTGCAGAGTCCTGTGATGTGATCCCTCTTCAGGTCTTGCAGCGGTGGACTCCAGCATCTGCTCTGGTGGAGGTAGCAGGGGAGTGAAGTGGACTCTGTGAGGCTCCTTGGTTGTGTTTTTGTTTAGTGGGCTGGTGTTGTGTTGGTTGGCCTCCAGCCAGGAGGTAGCACTTTCAAGAGTGCATCAGCTGCACTTAGTTTTTTGGCATTTCAGGGAGCCTGCAGCAGCGATCCACTTCCTTCAAAGGGTCTGTAGATTCACTCAGCTTTCCTGGTATGTTCCTGTGGTAGTTCTTGGAGCAAAAGTTCACACTGTGAGTCTCCACATGCTGATCTATCCACCTGAGTGGGAGCTGCAAGCTAGTCCTACTTCCTACCCACCATATTCCAGATTAAATGCTTAAAAAGCAAGTCACAGCTATATGCTGTGGAAGAAACCCACTTTAAATATAAAGATGCAGATATATTAAAAACTAAAAAAAGAAAAGCTATATGATGCCAACACTATCCACAAGACAGCAGGAGTAGTTATATAACATCAGGCAAAATGGACTTCAGAAAAAGGAACATTATTGAGGATAAAGGGAACATTACATAATGATAAAGGGGTCAGTTCTCCAAACAGACATAATAATCTGAAATATGTGTGCACCTAATAACAAATCTTCAAAGTACATGAAAGAAAAATAATGGAACTTTAAGGGGAAATAAGAAATAATTGTAACTATAGTGGAAGACTTTAACACTCCCCTCTCAGGAATTGACAAAACAGTAACAATAAATTAGTAAAGATCTTGAGGTGCTTTGTAGTGTTATTTTGCTAGGCTGACCCACATTTTTCATAATTCCATTTCCTGTATGTTTCTGGTTAAGAATGATCAATAGAAACATTCTTGTACCAGATTAGAAAGGTGGAAGTGAAAACACAGCCATTTTATAGCTCACACACGTTATTGCTTACCTGCTAGCTAATTTTGTGGGGAAAAGTAAGTACAGCAATCAAATATGTAACTGCTGTACCTTTCCCTGATCCTCCTACAGTTCCACTAATTCCTGAGCCAGGAGTGTGTCAAGTTCTGTGATGAGGGGCAATATCAATAGCTTTCCTTGCAGGAAATGCATATCATTAAGCACAGAGGTAGTAATCACTGAAGTGTTTCAGTCTATCTTATGATCCAGCTCTTGTTTGCAGGTCACAGCTTGTCCTGGCTCTTCCCCATATTACGTCACCTTTTATTCCTAACTGCATGCCCTGTCAATTTCAGCTTCAGCATCAAATTCAAAGATGAGAGTTTTACAGACACTAACAAGTTCCTATAATTGTATAACATCAAATCCCTTTAATAAATCCATTAATTTATCTATATCTGAATCTACATATCTCTATATATATCTGCATCTCCATCTCCACCTACATGTATATTTACATCTACATCCATATTCATATTGACAGCTTATGGTCTGCTTCTCTGATTAAAGCCTATTTAGTACAGAATTTGATACTAAGAGTGGTTCCAGAGTAACAGAAACTTTAGAATGAGTTCTCCGAAATGATTCTTTAAACTGGATTCTTGGATCTGATTAGACTTAAAGGCATTAATAACCTCATTTCTGAGGCTAAAGGGAATGTTGATCATCTATGACATGCAGCGGTAAAAGAGTTACTCAAATTATCACCTGCAGATAATGTAATCAGTGCCTATAGAATGCAAGTAATTGCTGCCATAGACCATTTTCGTGAAAATAAGAAATATAACAGGATGGGTTGATTGCTTATGCTGAAGAAATATGGGAAAGAAAATTATATCAGGACCTTAAATCCTAAGCTTACAGGCTGCATAAGAGAACTGAAAGCTTCAATAACTGTCCTAAAGTAAACTTTTATTTCTTGTAGCCATAGGGCAGATATTTCCGAACACCAGACCCAACATCTGATCCTGCAGGTGGCTGAATTACAAATGCAAAGTGAATTTCCAATTCCATAGTATCTCTTTTGTTAAAGTTAGAGCATTGATATGGATGGAGTAGAAACTGGGGAATTGCGAAGGGGACAGATAGGCAGAATCCAATAATGCTGGGAACTTTGAACTCCAAAATTCTGCTGAGCCTGTGGAAGATCCTTTTAACCATTGCCCTAAGGAGGTTAGTCACCCTTGCCTAAGAACCTGTAAGGTCTTTCCCTGAAGTAGATCTCTTGCAAGGTGTTACTGATGATCCTCAGGACCTATTCCCACTACCTATCTTTGCTTCTAGACCTATAATTAAAATCAAGAACCAGTAGGCCTCAGAGGGTGAAACATAAAGTATGGCCTGTGATGAGATCTGATATACATAAAAAAAGACTTTATTCAGAAAACTGGGAAATATATGTAGGAATGGATTTTAAGAGCGCAGGATCAAAATGGAAGGAATATAAAGTTGGATCATGATGAATTCATTGACAGAGCTCACTAATCAGAGATTCTGAATTCAAAACTGAAGGACTGGAAATGACTCTAACAGTTTTCTTGGTTAGTTTTCAAAAATGTGGAGCAAAAGGTAGCCTCCACTACCAGATCTTTGGTAGATTATAAAGTAAGTGCCAGATCTTTGCTCGTACAATATAGAGTACGTTATCCAAAGGTTTAGGGAGACTGAACTATTTTAAGTGAATGTAGTGACTGTTTAGTGTTTGCATTTTCTTTTTAAAATTTTTTATCCTAATTTTTGCAGGTACATAGTAGGCGTATTGCATGAATTCTCTGCTTGTTGTATGAAACATTTTATTTATTGCTATTTGTTTGAACTTATTAATTATGTTATTCAACTTTGATATCTGTAATAATTTTTGTCTTCACCTGTTTTTGAGAAGCATTTGCTAAAACACTCTGACATCAATGGTTGATTTGTCTGTTTCTTCTCCTAATTCTGTTAGTTTGCTTTTATATGAATGTGATTCTGTAATGATAACAAAAGAATGTATATTTCTTTCTTTTAACTTAGTCTTTCCTTTGGGCTTTTTCCAGACAAGTGTCTCTTCACAAAATAGCATTAATAAATTTAATGGTGATTTTATTAAAGCTTACATAGGGCATATGGAAAAGGGTTATATTTTACAGTGTGTAGCATTCATTTTAAAAATTTTCATTATAGTTGGCTTCTTCCAAGTTTCTCTTTTTGGCCTCAAATCCACCAGATGTCCTCCTTCCCTTTTCTTCCTTTTGGCACTACAATTCCTGACTCTAGCCTATGCCCCTGCCCCAGCTCACTTGACTCACTACCATGAAACTGCCACCAATCTCTCTTTTGGTTTATTATGTACAGAAATTCAGCTCTATCCAGGATTCTTGCTCTCAACTGTATGATTTTGCCTGCCACTTCGTATAAATTCAATACATCATGGACAATTTTGATGAAAAGAGAGATATTGATTATGCTCAGAAAATGAATTATTCTTTGCTAACTAGGCCCCATCTTCCTTAGGAGACAGTTGAAACTTATGTATGTGATTAGTACAATATTTTTCCTTTCAAATATTTCAATTTAAAATGGTGCGTCTTTTTATTCAACGAGGAGAGAGACAAAATTGCATTTTGTTGTTGCTGTTATCTAAAGACTCGTGAGTAACAACCTGAATTAATGAACTGGTTGTTTGTTTTGACTGCAGGTTTTACTCAGATTCAGTATGTTTCAGCATCTCTTAAAGGCAGCCATTCCACTGACTGCTGGCTTGACATGTCTCTTAATCCAGTCCTGATCTAAGATCATGACAAGAAAAAATAATAAACTTCCTTGGAAAATCAAAGAATTTAATGTTCTTTTTATCTCATTGAATGATTTGTCTATTGACTGTGTTTCTCTCTTCACAAACTTACACACAGAAAACCTCTTTTTGCCTGGGCATGGTGGCTGGCACCTGTAATCCCAGCACTTTGGGAGGCCGAGGCAAGTGGATCACTTGAGGTCAGGAGTTCGAGGCCAGCCTGGCCAACATGGTGAAATGCGGTCTCTACTAAAAATACAAAAATTAGCCGGGTGTGGTGGCGTGTGCCTGTAGCCCTAGCTACTTGGGAGACTGAGGCTGGAGAATCACTTGAACCCAGATGGTGGAGGTTGCAGTGACCCAAGATCGGGCCACTGCACTTCAGCCTGGGTGACAGAGCGAGATTTGGTCAAAAAAAAAAAAAAAGAAAACTTTTTTTTAAAATAAATTATATAACGTTTTAGATGACAAGACATCCGTCTGAGATCAGGATTGGTAATTACAATAGTCTGAGGTGACATAACTCAGGAAGGCAAAATTATGTAACTTTACCCTCTATCTTTATTTTTATTTCAAGTCTACACATCTTCTTTTGATAACATAAAATAAAAACTTAGTCAATCCTAGGCGTGAACTCAGCTCTGGAATTTCTCCCAATTTGTTTTCTGTCTGCGGCATCATGTAAGTTCAAGTGTAATCAGATGGGGTGAATTATGTGGTCTGTGATCACTGACTTTGTGCACTTTGGTATCTGCTGAGATTCCTTCACCCAGGCTTGTCTGTATGCCTGATATCTTTCCTCTGTTATCTTCTCCACCTATGATGTCAGGCCAGTCATTGATACTTGCACCCTGAAACCTCCATGTCCTAGTTGAGTGATGTCTTCAGGTCTACCAAATCCCTCTCTCACCCAACTCTGTACCTTGTTGATAGCAAATGGGAAGTTGGAACTATTCCAATCCATTCCAGAGCCTCAAAGATTTCATCTGAGGCCTATTTGGACTCAAAAAATCCATCCAGCAAATTCTATCTACTGCTTCAATATCAGGATAACCACTCCACGCTACTGCTCCTCAAATGGGAATCAGGCCATTGTGTTGTCTGCACTTAAACCCCCAAATTCAGCTATTTATATTGGCACACACTCACATGCCTTGAAGAGCTAGTTCCAAGTGAAGAAGAGTGAAAGCTCAAAACAGCATCTAACTCTCTATAAAGCACTTTCTCTTGACCTATTATCTATTAGAGTACTTTAAGTTTAGTGTGTAGCAATTATTGAATATTGACTATTTTGTTCTGTTAGGCTCCCCATCCCACCTCTCCACAGTTTAGCTCCTGCCCAAAATTAAAGAAGAGGAACAGCAACAAAAATAAGAATGTTCAATCCCAAAAAGCACATCAATTTATATCACTGCAAATAAATACCGACTTTCTAATCATGGCTCTTCCATTAATCCACCCTATTACACTGTGTGAATCAGTTTACCTTTCTGAGTGTTAGTTTCCTCATCTGTAAATTATGGGGGTTAAACTAGGTGCTTTTTAGGATCCTTAGCAGCATTAATATTCTATGATTGCATGTTTTCAGACTACAATGCATTCAAAGTCCAGCATTGACAAGTTCCATCTACAATCAGCCCCCCAGAGTTTAAAGGGGGAGACATTATATAATTCACATTAAAGTACTTTGAAAAGTTAAATGTACCATATAAATAAACCTTGGTGTACAGCAATTTGATGTCTGACAATTTTCTTTTACAGCCTTCAGCCAATTAAATGTGTGTTAGCAATTTACTACACTCATTGCTAGCAGAGTACAAAAATGAACCTCAATTTCCATTCTCCTTTTTAATCTGCTCCAGATACTAGTTTGAGCACCATCTAACCTCTCACACTTCCCTATAACCTTCCACCATTCCTTCTCCGTGGGGTCAGGCAAGTTAAGCAGAGAAAACAAGAGGCAAGAGACTTTGGGTCAATGTCGAGTGCCTTGACTAAGTGTACAGGTTTTTATTCATTATTGTCCTTTTCATGTGTTAAGTGCCTCTTTAAGCCATTTCAAAGGAAGCGATGCCAAAAGATAAGTAGTTACTTCCCAAATATCTGCTTTGAAGAATTCTACCCTAGTGTTGTTCATGTTCATGATTTAGTAAGAAAGAGCTTAGGCTTTAGAGTTGGACAAACTAGAGCAAAATTCATGCTTGATCCTTAGCACCTTTGTGGCTGTGGGCCAGGCCAGTTGTTTAGCCTCTTAGAGCCTCAATTATTCCTCTTTTAAAAATGTTGATTAAAATATAAAAAAAACCTGGGTGTTTGTGTGGATTATAGATTAGAGTTAACATATGTACTGGCTGTGAAGTACTTTATGCGCTGCGGATCCTCAATGCTTGGTCAATAATATCTATGGCCAGGGCGGCCCATGGATGTGGGTGGTCCCAGACAAACATTTTGTATGGAGCCACCCACTGTCTATATAAACAATTTGATTTAAAATGATTATTATACAATTTATTTGCATGTAAAGTTTATTGATTTATTAATGGTTAAGTGTAATGAGGAGAGAAGAGGCACATAATTAATAATTATTGTTTAATTAGTGCACATGAAAATTCTTCATGGTGTCCAGACACAATTTCTACCTGTTTATGTCCAAGAACCACATCTTGCATTTTTTATTGTCAAATACACTATCCTTACCGAATTTCTTATTCCTCACTGTGAGAAAAGAAG